>NC_029772.3:39063756-39071620 GCF_000817695.3 Arachis duranensis | reverse complement strand
TGGCTGAAATTGAGGGAGCTGAGCAAAAATCTGAGTTAGGCTGAAAAAGGACTGCTGATGTTGTTGGATCTTGACCTCCCTGCACTCGGAATGGATTTTCTGGAGCTACAGAAGTCCAATTGATGCGCTCTCA
Source organism: Arachis duranensis (assembly GCF_000817695.3). NCBI lineage: Eukaryota > Viridiplantae > Streptophyta > Magnoliopsida > Fabales > Fabaceae > Arachis > Arachis duranensis. Next base: position 39,071,487 of record NC_029772.3, on the reverse strand, counting down.
ATTGGGTTGGAAAATAGACATCCAGGGCTTTCCAGCGATATATAATAGTCCATACTTTACATTTTAGAGACTTATCTTGAACCTGATGACATTTTCAGATCTGAATTACATACTTTTTGATGGCATGAGTCTCTAAACTCCATTGTTGGGGGTGAGGAGCTCTGCAGCGTCTCGATGAATTAATACAATTACCTTTGTTTTCCATTTAAACACGCTTGTTCCTATCTAAGATGTTCATTCGCGCTTAAACATGAAGAAGGCGATGATCCGTGACACTCATCACCTTCCTCAGATCCATGAACGTGTGCCTGACGACCACCTCCGTTCTACATCAGATTGAATGAGCTTCTCTTAGATTCCTTAATCAGAATCTTCGTGGTATAAGCTAGAATTGATGGCGGCCACTCTTGAGGATCCGGAAAGTCTAAACCTTGTCTATGGTATTCCGAGTAGGATTCAAGGATTGAATGGCTGTGACGAGCTTCAAACTCACGATTGCTGTGCATGATGACAAACGCAAAAGGATCAATGGATCCTATTCCAACATGATCGAGAACCAACAGCTGATTAGCTGTGCTGTGACAGAGCATCTGGACCATTTTCACTGAGAGAATGGGAGGCAGCCATCACTGAGAGGATGGGAAGTAGCCATTGACAATGGTGACACCCTACATACAGCTTGCCATAGAGGGAACTTTGCACTTTTCCATGGATGGAATATTACATTACAGGAATAAATCAAGACAAAGCATCTCCAAGACTCCAACATATTCTCCATTAATAAAGTAACAATTCTTTATTCCAAATACTTTTACTTCTTACAATTAAATCCAAATAATCTTATTGGCATCCTGACTAAGATTAATAAAATAAACATAGTTTGCTTTAAACCAATAATCTCCGTGGGATCGACCCTTACTCACGTAAGGTATTACTTGGACGACCCAGTGCACTTGTTGGTTAGTTGTACGAATTACAAATTCGTGCACCACATACTTGTTTGATTTTTGCATATTCTACCACTTGGTTAAAGTAATATTTTCTTTTTCAAGAAACCTTTTAGAGCATTTCACTAATTTGAATAAAATTTAATGTTACACTTGTTTGAAGAAATATTATTTTGGAACATGGTTTAGAGTTCGGACACACAAAACCTGTGAGATTTTGAGCCTATTTGAATTGGTTGCATTTTATCAACCAAAATTTTGTTTTAGCGTGTATTTTTCTCTCTAAAATTGTGATCTTTGTCTTGCTTAATTCTATATTTCTATTATTTGATGTATGCATGCACTTACATGATTGAGGCATTTGTTTCACTGAGCTTACATACCCATATGGCCTTACCTTTCATTATCCCTTGCAAACCAATGTTGAGCCTATTATACCCCTTTATTCTTTACTTTAGCACATCATTAACTCTAAGCGGAAAACAATAATATCCTTAATTTGAATCCTTGGTTAGCTTAGACTAGTGAAAGTGCTCATGAATTAAGTGTGGGAAAGTGAATTTGGAAACATTTGGTTTGAGAATTGAGTATGTTAGAATTTTCTGAAAATGTGAAAGAAATGTTTAGGACATGATTCATACATCCAATAATTTAATCATATGCATTGAAAAAAAAAAGAAGAAAAAAAGAGCAAATAAGAAAAAGGGGACAAAATGCCCCAAAGTAAGTAGTAAAGGCAATGCATATGTACTGTACTTGAAATTAGAATGCATGAATATGTGGAAAACATGGTTAATGGATGGTTAGATGTTGTATTATGATTACATGGATTGTTTAAGTTAGGTGGGAAAGTTTCAGTTAATTAAGGATTCTGATTTTAGTCCACTTGGCCAAATACAATCCTACCTTGACCCTAACCCCATTACAACCCTTAAAAGACCTCTTGATATGTGCATTTATGGATTAAATTTTTGTTGATTGGTAGAAGAAAAACAAGCCTTAGAAAGCAAGGTTAGTAGAGAATTGAAAGAATCGAACCTTAAACACTTGAGTGATTAGAGTGTATACACTACCAGTGAGGGTTCGATGCTCAATCCCTTGTTCCCGGTTTTCATGAGCTATTTTCTCCTTGCAAGTCTATTTGTACTTCATTTTTATGATTTGAATTAGTGAAATCCAGTTCATATATGTTCTTAAAAAATTTTTTACTTTTAACCAAGTAGGTAGAAGCATGTTGCATTTAGTTGCATTCATAGGTTGCATCCCATACATTCTATCATTCCCTGCATTTAGTTGCATTCATAGGTTGCATCTCATATATTCTATCATTCCTCTTCATCTCTTTATAGTTTTTCTTGAGCTTAGCATGAGGACATGCTAGTGTTTAAGTGTGGGGAGGTTGATAAACCACTATTTTATGGTTTATCTTATGCTCAATTGAGTAGTTTTTATCAACTCTTTACTCACTTATTCATACAATTCGCATGTTTTATATTTTCCTTCCTGATTTTGTGCTTTGATTGAAAACATGCTTCTTTGGACTTATATTTGCTTATTATTAATCCTTTCTTATTACCATTAGATGCCTTGATATGTGTTTTAAGTGTTTTCAGAGATTATAAGCCAGGAATGGCTCAGAGGATGGAAAGGAAGCATGCAAAAGTGGAAGGAATACAATAAGTTGGAGAAATTGCTAAGCTGTCCAGCCTGACCTCTTCGCACTCAAATGGCTATAACTTTAGCTACAGAGGTCCAAACGACGCGGTTCTAGTTGCGTTGGAAAGCTAACGTTCGGGACTCGATTTGATATATAATTTGGCATAGCTGCCCCGATGCCAGGCGACGCGAACGCGTGACCTGGCAGGAACGCAACCCGCGCGGCCACGTGAGCCATGCGGCTGCGTCACTTTTCCGCGACCTGTACGGACCAAAAAGCGCTGGAAGGGACTTTTGGGCTGTTTCTGACCCAGTTTTCAGCCCAGAGAACACATATTAGAGGCTATAAAGTGGGGGAATGCATCCATTCATAATTATGCTCCAAAAAATTCACTTTTCATATTTTTAGATGTAGTTTTTAGTGAGAGAGGTTCTCTCCTCTCTCTCTCTTAGGATTAGGATTTAGGACTTCTCTTAGTTTTAGGAGTGACTCTCAATCCCAGTTTCTTTATTTTTATTTATCCCAATTTAATTTATGAACTCTTCTATGTTACAGATTACTCTTTTAAATTAATGTTATTTGAGGTATTTCAGTTTATGATTATTTCTTTTTATTATTCCTAATATGATGATATTGTTACCCTAGTTCGAGTAGATAGTTTTCCTTTTGGCCTTGGTTAAATAATTGGTGACTCTTGAGTTATCAAACTCATTGTTAATTGAAAATTAGAATTCATCTACTTAACTTACCTTCATAGTTAGAGGTTAAAAAGTGGGAGAAAAATCCAATTCTCATTACAATTGATAAGGATAACCAGGATAGGACTTCCAGTTCTTACACCTTGCCAAGAGTTTATTTTACAGTCATTCATTTACTTTTATTACTTTGAAAATATACCTGTGCCCATTGCCCAACTAACCTTTTACCTTAACCCAAAACCCCAAACACACTTTTTCATAACCAATAATAAGAACATACCTCCCTGCAATTCCTTGAGAAGACGACCCGAGGTTTAAATACTTCGGTTATCAATTTATTTAGGGGTTTGTTACTTGTGACAACCAAAACGTTTGTACGAAGGGATTTCTATCAGTTTAGAGACTATATCTACAACGCGACTATTTTTATGAAATTCTTTACTGGCAAGAATCCTAACGTCAGGTTTTCATGGACGACTTTTCTATTTTTGGTGACAATTTCAATGCTTGCTTGAAACATCTAAATCTTGTCTTGAAACGATGCCAAGAAACTAATTTGGTTTTGAACTGGGAGAAGTGCCATTTCATGGTGCCCGAGGGGATTGTTCTTGGTCACAAAGTTTCAAGAAAAGGGATAGAGGTTGACAAGACAAAAGTGGAGATCATAGAGAAGCTCCCTCCACCAACTAATGTGAAATCTGTTAGAAGTTTCTTGGGGCATGCAGGATTTTATAGAAAGTTTATCAGGGATTTTTCTAAAATAGCCAAACCTTTGAGTAATCTGTTAATGATTGATAATCCTTTTGTTTTTGATGAAAACTGCCAGGATGCCTTTGAAACTTTAAAAAACAGACTCACAACAGCACCAATCATCACACCCCCGGATTAGGAACTACCTTTTGAACTCATGTGTGATGCAAGTGATATTGCAATTGGTGCTGTGCTTGGACAAAAGAAGGGAAACTTGTATCATGTCATATATTATGCAAGTAAGGTGTTGAATGAGGCTCAAAAAGATTACACCACAACAGACACTACAAGAAAAAAGGCCTATGGCCACGCTTTTTTCTTGCCACGCTTTAAAAGCGTGGCCAAAAGTGGTCAATGGCCACGCTTTTATGAGGGTGGCGATAGATTAGAGATTTGGCCACCTTTTTTTTGCCACGCTTCAAAAGCGTGGCGAAAAGGATCAACGGCCACGCTTTTATAAGGGTGGCAATTGATTAGAGAAACGGCCACATTTTAAAACTACCACGCTTCAAAAGCGTGGCCATAGAGAGCAACAAGGACGTTTTAAAAGCGTGGTGAAAGGGTTTCATTAAGGCCACACTTGGAAAACGTGGCCATATCCTGGTCTTCTTTTGGCACGCTTTAAAAGCGTGGCCAAAAGGTTTTTTCTGCCACGCTTCGAAAGCGTGGCCGTAGAGAGAAACAGTTACGTTGTAAAAGCGTGGCAAGAGGGTCCCCAACCCATTGACACCAACCCGACCCGCATCCCGGCCCACAACCCGTTAGACACTAACCCTAATCTTCTTTTCCCTTCGAAACCACACTCGCCTGGAAGAGCTCCTTCGCCCTTCGCCCTCGTCACTGTTCATACTCTTCATACTCTTCATCTTCTTCATCTTCTTAATCTTCATCTTCTTCTTCATACTTTTCATCTCTCTGTTCACCTTCAAGCTCCACCAAACATGGGCGACGGCAAGGTATCCGCGACGCTCTCTTCTCCTCCAAGCCCTCTGATTCCAAAGGTATGATCTCTTCACCAAACCCTAATAAGCCCAAAGAAAGCTTTGGGACTACTCTTTCACTCTCAACTCGATCTTACGCTGTCACTCTCAACTCCCATCTCTCAACCCTGGAAGAGCTCAGATCCCCGCCGTCACTAGCACCGTCCTCGCTGCGCCATTAGCCTCCCCTCTGCCTCGTCTCCCCCTCGTCACTAGGGTCGCCCTCCTCGCCGATCTCCTCTGCATCGTCAGTGTCATCTCTCTCTCTGCTCCCAACGCTAACTGCAATGTAAGTCTCCTCAGTCAGAACTGTTCTCTTTAATTTAAGATATATATGATTCTCTGTCTGGATCGTAGTCGGTGCCGGTGTTTATCTTTGCAAACTAGGCTGGCCTTGACATGTTGGAAACAACTTTGGTGGCTTTACAAGACATCACATGGGTATTTAGAGGAAGGTAATTCATTAAGTCTGCAAAATTGTAACAATGAATCTTTCTCTAAGTGTTGTTTATGTATGTTCAACTTTAATTTGTGGGAAATGGGAATTGTTTCTTTAATTAACTGTTCTGTTTCTTTGTTTATCAGTGCCTTGTATTAACTCCATCTTGTGAAGGCAGAGAAAGCTAGAAGATACATTCCAAAAGAATTCAAATAGGTTGAAGCTTTTGGGTAGGTCCAATATTGTAATTTCCTCTCTTTAAATGCAGCAATTCTTTTATGGGTTTGATCTTTAGGCAATTTGTAAATATTGAATCCAAGAAATGTCGTCAGTTTGGAAGACTAACTATTATTGACGTGAACTCAGGGATATTTTTGTTTGATGTCTTCTGATTTGCATTTTAATCTTTACAATGATGGTTGCCCAATGTCCATTGTTTCTCCGCGAGCCCAGAGCCACTACTAGACCCTGTTTTACTATGCACCCACCCTCTGCCACTATCGCTACCCCAGCGCCACCACTAGGCCGCCACCGTGTTGCTCCGGCCATTCACTCATCATCATCAATCTTTCCCTTTCTTTCCCCTGTTCCAATTCCCTGCTTCCCAGGTTCCCCTTTCATCTCATTTAATCTGGTTTAACTCATTCTGTTTAGCTTGTTTAGTTCAACTAATTTAGTTTAGATGAATTAGGTGGTTAGAGAATCTAGACTGGTTAGTGGATGTAGGTTTTGTTTTGTTTACTGCTGCTGTTCGGAATGAATTTGTCTTTCCTCTGAATGTTGCCCTGGATGAACTTGTTTATTGTGCTATTTTGGTGTTGAATTCTGGACTTGTGATTGCTGTTTATTGTATTTTTTTTTTCATTGTCCAAAATAGATGCTGTGAAAGTGTTACTGTTTCATTAATTTTTCTTGGTTTGTTGTTGCTGAGTGCTGCTTTGCTTGTTGCTTGGTCCATATTATATGAACTGCAATGATTTCAGTTTGTGGAACTGGTTAAGTCATATGAATTATGTTTGCTGCTTGCTTGAACCTCGGAAACATGCTATTTACTGCTGCTGTTTAATAAACAATTGCTTCTGTTGATGATTCTTTCTTATTTTGAGTTGTGTCTTGTGCGTTCTGAATCCTGACACCAAAGTTTGATAATAATAATAATAATAATGTGATTTTTCTTGTAGTATCATTGATTAGCATGTCAGATCTCCTTTTTTGAGTTACTAATGTTCAATTGTAATCAATTTTAGGGGGCCAATATTCTTGTAGATAATAAAGGTTGCATTAAACTTGCAGATTTTGGGGCCTCCAAACAAGTTGAGCTAGTAATCTAAGTCTTCTTTACTTCTCTACTATAGTACTATTAGATATACTATTTTGACTTTGTGAGGATCTTGTATCTGCGTATTTGTTTGATTTAGGAATTATTTATAACATAGTCTCGATTTTGTGTTTCTATTAATATCTTAGTTATTTATAACTATCTTTGATGTGCATCATATTCATTACTTCACATACAAAAAGAAAAGATAATTGATATTCATTATTCATTATGATACAAAGAAATCGAGCTAGCTAGTTCTAAATTTCTAATAGAAAGAGATAGAACTGCTACAGTTTTGCGATGGGGTTGCAACTCTTATGGAGCACATAGGTTCATAATACACTTAATCTGAGCACATTGCACCATCAATATCTCAACCAATCATGTTTATTTCTGAAGTTTGAAGATTATATTAAAAAGATAATGACACTTGATCATTATGAGTTAGAGATACAGCATTATAAATCATTATATATCGTTTTTGTTGGTTCAATTTGTTCTTGATATTTTGCTGCAGGCTAGTATTAGAATGGATTACTTGAACGTGCACAAAGTGGAGCAGTTTTAGGTTGATTCTGATCTTTTACCAAGTATTTAGGTTGATGATCATCTCTATTAGTGTAATTTGATATACTATGAGCAGTTCTAACTTGTATTGTTTTTGTATTTTTCTTCGGTTTTTAGTTTTGGAATTTGAACTCGAGATTTATTTTATATTTGAGTATTAGTTTTTTAATGTATAAAACAATTATAGTAAATTATATATGTCACTAACTATTGTTTGATTTGTCTTGTAATAAAAATATCATACTATATTTGTAGGTTTGGTAATAAAAAAGGATTGAAAATTTATATCGTGTAGTAATGAAGATCAAGTAAGGAAAATAAATATTATTTTTTTAATTTAACAAGGCTTTCGCCACGCTTTTAAAGCGTGGC
>NC_029772.3:39059563-39063615 GCF_000817695.3 Arachis duranensis | reverse complement strand
TAAAGCGTGGCCGTATCTCTCGCATATGGCCACGCTTTAATGGGTGGCCAGTTGTAAAAAGCGTGGCAAAAGAAAAAGCGTGGCGATAGAGCAACCGCCACCTTTGATAGGTCACCCTTTTAAAAGCGTGGCGGTAGCTCAAAAAGCGTGGCGAAAAGCTATCGCCACGCCTTTTTCAGCTTTTCGCCACGTTTTAAAAGCGTGGCAATAGATGTGTTTTCTTGTAGTGAGAGAAGGAATTATTACCTGTAGTTTATGCATTTGATAAGTTTAGATCATACTTGATAGGGTCCAAAATTGTGGTTTATACTGACCATGCTGCCCTTAAGTATTTGATGTCAAAGCAGGATACTAAACCAAGACTTATCAGGTGGATATTGCTCCTATAAGAGTTTGACATTGAAGTAAAGGACAGGAAGGGCACCGAAAATTGAGTTGCTGATCATTTGTCGAGGCTACCACAATAAACAATTCAAAAAGCCTCCCAACCCACACAAGAAGCAATTCAAGAAGCCTCACAGCCTGTGAATGAAAGCTTTCCAGATGAACATCTATTGCAGATCCAACAAGCATCTTGGTTTGCTGACATAGCAAACTACAAAGTGGGGAGGAAGATACCTCAAGAGTTCTCTAAGCAACAAGTGAAGAAGTTAATCAATGAAGCAAGGAAATTCTTGTGGGATGAACCCTTCCTGTTCAAGAGATGTTCTGATGGAGTGATTAGAAGGTGTGTCCCTGAGAGTGAAATAAGGGATATATTATGGCATTGCCATGGCTTAGCTTATGGTGGACACTTTGGTCCAAAAAGAACAGCTGCAAAGATATTGCAGAGTGGCTTCTATTGGCCAACTATCTTCAAAGATGCCAGAGAGTTTGTTCACCAATGTAATGAATGCCAGAGAGCAGGAGGATTGACAAGAAGGAATGAGATGCCGCAGAATTTCATTTTGGAATTAGAATTATTTGATCTATGGGGCATCGACTTCATGGGACCTTTTCCCCCTTCCTATTCTTTCAGATATATCTTGGTAGTAGTGGAGTATGTCTCAAAGTGGGTGGAAGCCATAGCCACAACTACCTGCGATGCACAAATTGTCCTTCAATTCCTCAAGAAGCATATTTTCACTAGATATGGAGTGCCCAAGGGTCTTATTAGTGATGGTGGTGGTCATTTTTGTAACAAACAAATGGAGAAACTTCTTCATAAATATGGAGTTATTCATAAAGTAGCCATACCATACCACCCTCAGACTAATGGGCAGGCTGAATTAGCAAACAGAGAATTGAAGAAGATTCTAGAGAAGACAGTAGGAAGCACAAGAAAGGATTGGGCTAGGAAGTTGGAAGATGCACTCTGGGCATACAGAACAGCTTTCAAAACTCCCATTGGGAAGTCCCCCTTTCAGCTATTATATGGCAAATCTTGTCACCTCCCTGTAGAGCTTGAACACAAAGCTTTTTTGGGCTACTAAACTCTTAAATCTTGACTCTGAAGCAGCAGGGGAGAAAAGGTTGTTGTAGCTAAATGAGTTGGATGAATTTAGGCTAGAAGCCTATGAAAATGCCAAGATATACAAGGAAAAAGCCAAGAGGTGGCATGACAGGAAGATCTTGAAGAAAGAATTCAAACCTGGACAGGAAGTACTCTTGTACAACTCACGACTCAAGGTGTTCCCTGGCAAGCTTAAATCTAAGTGGACTGGTCCATATTTGGTAACCAAGGTTTTTCCTTATGGAAGTATTGAATTGCTAGACGAAGCAATGAAGAGTCAATTCACAGCAAATGGTCACAGAGCAAAACTGTACCTAGGAGGACAATGGGATAAGGAAAAAGAGGTTCAGAGCCTACAATCTTCTTGAAGCAACAATGAAGGATGTCAAGCTAGTGACAATAAAGAAGCGCTTGTTGGGAGGCAACCCAACCTGAGGTAGTTTTCTTTTCATAGCTTTTTCAATAAAAATGTTAAATAATTAGTATGCATTGCAAGGAGCTAAGTTTGGTGTTGCATACTAAAACAATTTAAGGAAGAATGAAGGATTCTAAGTTTGGTGTTTCACCAAAATCTCATTTAAAAACACATTCTCACTTCTTGCACAATGCTAGCTCCAAGCAATCAGACAAATTATTCAACTATTTAACTGCTTTCTAATTTTAATTCCATAACCTTTAGCAAGGACACAAGGTTCCATATAAGGTTAACTTATTGCATCAGAGGCAGTGGCAAGCAATTAAGTTTGGTGTTCCTACACCAACATTAATCCAAAAGACACACTCAATTTATGCATACTAACCATTCATTTAAGGGCTTGAGAAGCAAGCAACTTTTGAGAATTATGCAGGAAATTAGCCAACAATTGAAGACAATTTGCATTGTGACTCAAAAGGGATACAACAAGAGGAAGAATGAAAAGTTGCAACCCAAAAGGTTGTATCTACACTTAATCCTTATTGTTGTGAAATGTTTTAATTCAGGAATTCTTGTATGTCTTGCTAAAGTGTTCATCTAGTTGCAAGTGAAGTTGTTTGATTAAGCATGCTTATCTGCATAATGCTTGTCATTCATCACTTAGCTTTAAATTTTGTTTGGTTTCCCATATGCTTAAATAAAAGAGAAATGTTTGAATTAGAAAGTAAATGTCCAATGTTGCATAAGTTAGAATGGAAGTTAATGGTGGTATATGTGTTTGATTAAATACATAACTCATGAAATAATTGCTGCATAATGTCATTTTCATTGAAGTGTGAGCTAGCTTGCTATCAGTAAAGAAAAAAAGAATCCCTTGAGAAAAAAACAAAACAGAAAGAAAAGGAAGAAGAAAAAGCCAATGTGGCAAGAAAAACAAATAATAAGGCTAGGCACCAATAGCTTGGACTCTAGGACACATGCCTGTGGTGTTCTTATACTAGGATATGCTTGGATAAGTAAATTCTAAGGGGTATTTCAAAACCTGGCCACTTAGATCAACTGATTTGGGATGGCCAATTGAAAGTCCACAATAAAGAGCAACCTAGCTACAGAACATTTAGTTATCCAAAGAGGTGCTGGGCATCAATGATCCTAGGAGGAAATAATGAGCCATGTGTCTGTGGTGAAGAAATATTGAGTAAAAATAAAGCCAAAGGCTGCTGCAACATTTGACACCAAGCCTTCAAAGAATAATAAGCTTGTTAAGCAAAATAAGAAAAGAAAAGTTAGCAAGGGAGCAAGCAAAAAGTAAACCTTATAATAGCAAGCTTAGTAAGCCTTTGAGGAAAAGTGTATTTTATGTAACAGCAAACAATAACTGAGTTATCATTGTCTGCATAAAAACTCCATGAACCAAATTCTACTAATTGCCTAATAAGGATATGTATGCTTTTCTTTTTCATTTCATTTTCTCTTAATTTTGATGCTTGCTTGGGGACAAGCAAGATTTAAGTTTGGTGTTGTGATTACAAGTCATCATATACCCATTTTTCAAGCTAATTTCACTTGTTTCACTAGTTTTTATGCACTTTCTTGTACTATAAGTAAGCAATTTAGAGTGGAATTCCATATTTTATTTGAATCAAACAACCACCATTTAATTGATGCAAGTGAAAATGCATAACTTCTTTAAATCAAGCAACCACCATGAAATTAATGTTAATCCATGAGGTTTAGGCTAATTTTAATTGAATTTTAATTGATTTATAAGCCTCTTGAATTTAGTGATACTTGGAGTGGTTGTTTTGGTTTATTATAGGTGAAGAAAAGAAAAGAAAAGAAAAGCGTGGCCTAAGAAGTGTAGCCTAAGGAAGGGAAAGCATGGCCGAAGCAATATGAAGCGTGCCGCATGCAAGGGGGGAGGCAACATTGCCCTCCACAAGGGCACACTGCCCTCTAGGAGGGCAACATAAGAGAACCAATAAGAGAAGGCAACTCTGCCCTGCCCACTACAAGGGCAGAGAACAAAATGTGCCTTGGGACCAAGAGGAAGAGAACCTTGCCCTGCCCTCCACAAGGGCAGTATCGGGCACACCAAGGAAGAAAATCAAAGGAAAAATGTCACCCATGCATGCCACAAGAATC
>NC_029772.3:39053852-39059161 GCF_000817695.3 Arachis duranensis | reverse complement strand
TCTTTCCATTTTTCTGTTTTCGGCAATTGGAGGAGAGAATTCATTTCTTCTACCTCTGATCTTTTGGATTTCTTTAATGGGTCTTGTTTGAGTCTTGAATGTGAAGAATTGAGAAATTTCTGTCTCAATCTCCCTTCAAGATCTCTTTGATTTTTCTACTACATAATTGAGTTAAATTCCATTTCCTTTACTGCTGCAATCTTTAATTTCTCTTTACTTGCTTTGTGAACTTGGATCTAGGAAGGTAATTGAGATCTAGACTCTGCTATCTAGTCTCTGGAGTCCTGAGATCCAATTTTCCTTTTGGTTCTTCTGCTGAACCACTGCTGCATTCAAATTTCCATTTCTGTTTGAGATCTAGCCAATTTCGATTCTTATCTTGCTTTGATAATTGTTACAATTTAGTTTCTCTTGCTTAAATTCTAATTCCCAGTCCTTAATTCCCTTTTTCATTCAAGCAATTTATATTTCTTGCACTTTAAGTTACCATAATTTACATTTCTTGCACTTTAAGTTTCAGTCATTTAATTTCTTGTTCTTTAAGATTCAGCACCTCTACTTTCAGTTCTCTTTAATTTCTGCAAATCATCCCTCTCCCTTTACATTTCCTGCTATTTACTTACTGTTGGATACAAAATCACTTAACCAATACTTGATTCGCTTGACTAAATCAACCACTAAACTAAAATTGCTCAATCCTTCAATCCCTGTGGGATTGACCTCACTCTCGTGAGTTTTATTACTTGATGCGACCCGGTACACTTGCCGGTGAGTTTTGTGTTGGATCATTTTTCACACATCAGTGGGATGAACCATATCTCTTCAAGAGATGTACAGATGGAATGATCCATAGGTGTGTGCCCAGAGAAGAGGCACAGAAGATCCTATGGCATTGCCATGGCTCACAATACAGAGGACATTTCGGAAGTGAGCGGACAGCCACAAGAGTCCTCCAATATGGTTTCTACTGGCCTACTCTCTATAGAGATTCTCGAGAGTTCGTACGTAGCTGTGACAGTTGCCAAAGAGCTAATCTGCCTCACGGTTATGCCATGCCTTAGCAAGGGATCTTAGAGATTGAGTTGTTTGATGTATGGGGTATTGACTTCATGGGGCCTTTCCCACCATCATACTCAAACACTTACATTCTGGTGGCCGTAGATTATGTATCTAAATGGGTAGAGAAAATTGCCACACTCACTAATGATACTAAGACAGTGCTGAAATTCCTCCAAAAGCACATCTTCAGCAGATTTGGTGTCCCCAGAATACTAATCAGTGATGGAAGAACTCATTTTTGCAATAAACAGCTTGACTCTGATTTGATCTGATATGAAATTAGCCACAAAGTGGCAACTCTATATCATTCATAGACAAATGGGCAGGCTGAAGTCTTAAATAGAGAACTAAAATGAATCCTGGAATGGACAGTAAGTACCTGTAGAAAGGACTGGGCAAGGAGTTTGGATGATGCTCTATGGGCGTACAGAACTGCATTCAAAACTACTATAGGGACCTCCCCATACCAGCTTGTGTTTGGAAAAGCCTGTCACCTGCTAGTGGAACTAGAACACAAGGCCTACTGGGCAACCAAATTCCTAAACCTTGATGCCAAGTTATCTGGAGAGAAAAGATTGCTCCAGTTGAATGAGCTAGAGGAATTCAGACTCAATGCTTTCGAAAATGCAAAAATTTACAAAGAGAAAGCAAAAAGGTGGCATGACAAGAAACTATCATCCAGAGTCTTTGGGCCAGGACAGAAGGTTCTACTGTTTAACTCTAGGCTCAGATTGTTCCCCGGGAAACTAAAATCCCGGTAGAGGGGACCATATGTGATCACAAGTGTATCACCATATGGATATGTAGAGCTTCAGGATGTTGACTCTGACAAAACGTTCATTGTCAATGGACAGAGAGTCAAACATTATCTTGAAAGCAATATTGAGAAAGAATGCTCAAAACTGAGACTAGACTAAAGCTCAGTAAAAGTCTAGCTAAAGAAAATAAAGAAGCGCTTGCTGGGAGGCAACCCAATCATTAGCAAAGGTTCTTGTTATTTAAATAATAATTATAGGAATCTGATATAAATTATCTTTAAGGTCGATTGTCCAAATGAAGAAGTTCACAGAGTTACAGAAGGATTCAGAGCACAAAGCAGAGAAAAAGAGCTCACTGGCTTGAAAATGCCAGTAGGAGGTACTTTGGGTGTTAAACGCTATAATGGGTATCATTCTGGGCGTTTAGAAAAACGCCTAGTGATAAAGGATTTCTGGCATTTAACGCCCAAAATGGCCAACAATTGGTCATTAAATGCCAGAATGGATATCATTCTGGGCGTTTAACGCCAGAAAGGATAGGGGGAAGAGATTTTGTTTTTAATTCAATTTTTTTTTCAAAATTTTCATGTTTTAACTCATAATTTTCTGCATAAACAAGTTACAAATTTTCATCTATCAAATTCAATTTTCAAAAATTTAATAATCTTCTAGATTCTTTTTAATTTTCTTTCAAAATCTCTTTCAAATCTTTTTCAAGAACTCATTTATCTTTTCTATTTCTTTCCAAATCTTTTCCAACTTATCATATCTTCTTTTAATCTTTAGAAATATCAACAAAATTCAGATTTAACTTCTTTATATCTTTTCCATATCTTTTGAATTTTAAAATCTCATCTTTTACAAATCATATCTTCCTATCATATCTTTTTCAAAAAAATTTTGAAACCCACTCCTCCCTTTTAAATAGACGTTCCGCCATCCTCATCCATCCACCATTAGAATCTGTCTCCCCCTCTATTCCTCTCCCTTCCTTTCTTTTGCTTGAGGACAAGCAAACCTCTAAGTTTGGTGTGTTTTTCCGTGATCACTGAGCAAAAACTCACCAAGATCATGGCACCTAAAGGAAAGCAAACCACTCTAAGAGGCAAGAAAGAGAATAATCCAAAACCACTTTGGAATCAAGAGAGGTTCTTAACCAAAGAACATGCAGACCATTACCACAAAATAATGGGCTTGAGGTCAGTGATCCTGGAAGTTATGTTCGATCTGAAAGAAGACGAATATCCGGAGATCCAAGAACAGATTCGAAACAGAGGATGGGAAATCCTAGCTAATCCTGAGACAAAGGTGGGAAGAAACATAGTCCACGAATTCTACTCAAATCTGTGATTAACAGATAAGCAGAGAATGACAGGAACTGCCTTCCATACCTTTCGAACTATGGTCAGAGGAAAGATTATTTACTTCCACCTTAACAAAATAAGAGAGGTCTTCAAGCTACCTCAACTACAAGATGATCCAGAATCTTTTAATAGGAGAATGGTGAGAGTAGATAAGCGTTTGGACCAAGTTCTAGAGGACATATGCCTCTCTAGAACTAAGTGGATAACCAACTTAAAAGGTGTCCCAAACCAACTCAAGAGAGGAGATCTCAAACCAGTCGCTAGGGGCTGGTTGGACTTCATTGGGCATTCTATACTGTCCACTAGCAACCACTCTGAAGTCACTGTCAAAAGAGCAGTGATGATTCATTGCATTATGCTAGAAAACAAAGTGGAGATTCATCATTTGGTTGCTTGTGAGATTTACACAATTGCAAATAAGAACTCCACTGAAGCCAAATTGGCTTACCCAAGCTTAATCTCTCTGCTATGTAAAGATGATGGGGTAAAGATGGGAGTGGATGAGTTTATCTCAGTCGAGCATCCAATCACCAAAAAATCAATAGGGGGACAACAAGTACACGACAACTCCATCAAGAGGAGGGCGCAGGAGTGCCTCCCAGAAATCCCTCAAATTGACTACTGGACCCGCCTAGAATCATCTGTCACCAAGCTGCAAGAAGCTATGGATCAAGTTAAGGAAGAACAGCAAAATCAAAATAGCATGCTCTGCAAGCTGCTTAAGGAACAAGAAAAGCAAGGGCGTGAGCTATAGGAACTGAAGTGCCATAAGCTCTTCCTTGAGGGACCAGATACCCCATGGTGGACGAAATTGTGACCCTCTTTGTATTTGCATGAGATTTATTTAATGGCTATTGATTATGTGTGGACACAACTCCGTTTATCTTAACCAGCAAGTGTACTGGGTCGTCCAAGTATTACCTTACGTGAGTAAGGGTCGATCCCACAGAGATTGTTGGTATGAAGCAAGCTATGGTCACCTTGTAAATTTCAGTCAGGCGGATTCAAGTATAATTGGATTATTGGTTTAAATTTGATTAATGGAATAAATAGAAAATAAAGATAAATAAACTAAGATAGAAATACTTATGTAAATTAATGGTGGAAATTTCAGATAGGCGTATGGAGATGCTGTGCTCCTCTCGAATTTCTACTTTCTTATTACATTCATCCAATCCTTCTTACTCCTTTCCATGGCAAGCTGTATGTAGGGCATCACCGTTGTCAATGGCTACATCCCATCCTCTCAGTGAAAATGGACCTATGCTCTGTCACTGCACGGCTAATCCTCTGTCGGTTCTCAATCAGGTTGGAATAGAATCCCTTGATTCTTTTGCGTCTGTCACTAACGCCCAGCCTTCAGGAGTTTGAAGCTCGTCACAGTCATTCAATACCGGAATCTTACTCGGAATACCACAGACAAGGTTAGAATTTCCAGATTCCCAGAATCCTACTCGGAATACCACAGACAAGGTTAGACTTTCCGGATTCCCATGAATATTGCCATCTATCTAGCTTATACCACGAAGATTCTGTTGGGGAATCTAAGAGATATGCGCTCGGCCTAAGGTAGAACGGAAGTGGTTGTCAGTCACGTGCGTTCATAGATGAGAATGATGATGAGTGTCACGGATCATCACATTCATCAAGTTGAAGTGTGGTGCACGAAATTGTGATCAATACTTTTCACAAATAAAATAATTCCCGGTAATGAATCCAAAAACTTGGTGTTCAATACCATGGCATAAACACAACTTCGCACAACTAACCAGCAAGTGTACTGGGTCGTCCAAGTAATAAACCTTACGCGAGTAAGGGTCGATCCCACAGAGATTGTTGGTATGAAGCAAGCTATGGTCACCTTGTAAATCTTAGTCAGGCAAACTCAAATGGATATGGGTGATATACGAATAAAACACAAAGATAAAGATAGAGATACTTATGCAATTCATTGGTGGGAATTTCAGATAAGCGTATGGAGATGCTGTGTTCCTTCCGTCTCTCTGCTTTCCTACTGTCTTCATCCAATCCTTCTTACTCCTTTCCATGGCAAGCTGTATGCAAGGGTTTCACCATTGTCAGTGGCTACCTCCCATCCTCTCAGTGGAAATGTTCAACGCACCCTGTC
>NC_029772.3:39051528-39052628 GCF_000817695.3 Arachis duranensis | reverse complement strand
CAAAAACATCTATGAAGATCAGTATTAATTAGATGAGCGGGGCTTTTAGCTTTTTGCCTCTGAACAGTTTTGGCATCTCACTCTATCCTTTGGAATTGAGAATGATTGGCTTCTTTAGGAACTCAGAATCCAGATAGTGTCATTGATTCTCCTAGTTAAGTATGATGATTCTTGAACAAAGCTA
The DNA here is from genome assembly GCF_000817695.3 of Arachis duranensis. NCBI lineage: Eukaryota > Viridiplantae > Streptophyta > Magnoliopsida > Fabales > Fabaceae > Arachis > Arachis duranensis. The sequence continues at coordinate 39,052,444 of NC_029772.3, read as the reverse complement.
CTTATTGAGTCTTGGCCGTGGCCCAAAGCACTCTGTCTTCCAGTATTACCACCGGATACATACATGCCACAGACACATAATTGGGTGAACCTTTTCAGATTGTGACTCAGCTTTGCTAGAGTCCCCAATTAGAGGTGTCCAGGGTTCTTAAGCACACTCTTTTTGCCTTGGATCACAACTTTATTTCTTTCTTTTTCTTTCTTTTTCTTTTTCTCCCTTTTTTTTCGTTTTTTCCCTCTCTTTTTTTTTCGAATTTTTTTTTTGTATTCACTGCTTTTTCTTGCTTCAAGAATCATTTTTATGATTTTTCAGATCCTCAGTAACATGTCTCCTTTTTCATCATTCTTTCAAGAGCCAACATTCATGAACCACAAATTCAAAAGACATATGCACTATTTAAGCATATATTCAGAAAACAAAAGTAGTGCCACCACATCAAAATAATTAAACTGTTATAAAATTCAAAATTCATGCAATTCTTCTCTTTTTCAATTAAGAACATTTTTTTATTCAAGAAAGGTGATGGATTCATAGGACATTCATAACTTTAAGGCATAGACACTAAGACACTAATGATCACAAGACACAAACATAGATAAACATAAGCACTAAAATTCGAAGAACAGAAAAATAAAGAACAAGGAAATTAAAGAACGGGTCCACCTTAGTGATGGCGGCTTGTTCTTCCTCTTGGAGATCCTATGGAGTGCTTGAGCTCCTCAATGTCTCTTCCTTGTCTTTGTTGCTCCTCTCTCATGATTTTTTGATCTTCTCTAATTTCATGGAGGAGAATGGAATGTTCTTGGTGCTCCACCCTTAGTTGTCCCATGTTGGAACTCAATTCTCCTAGGGAGGTGTTCAGTTGCTCCCAATAGCCTTGTGGAGGAAAGTGCATCCCTTGAGGAATCTCAGGGAT
>NC_029772.3:39050274-39050520 GCF_000817695.3 Arachis duranensis | reverse complement strand
AAAACAAAAAGCAATGCTTTTACCACACCAAACTTAAAGGGTTTGCTCGTCCTCGAGCAAAAGAAGAAAGAAGAGAGTAGAAGAAGAAGAAATGAGAAAGAAGGGAATGGCTTTGTGTTCGGCCAAAAAGGGGGGAAGTGGTGTTTAGGTTGTGTGAAAATGAAGGAGTGAAGATGGGTTTATATAGGAGTGGGGGGGCTCATGGTTCGGTCATGTATGGGTGGGTTTGGGAGGGAAAGTGGTTTA
>NC_029772.3:39049046-39049735 GCF_000817695.3 Arachis duranensis | reverse complement strand
GAGTTTGACTGTGGGGGCTTTGTTTGGCTCTGTTTTGAGAGAAGCCCTTCGTGCTTCCTCTCCATGGTGACAGAGGGATATCCTTGAGCCTTAAACACAAAGGATTCTTCATTCACTTGAATGATCAATTCTCCTCTATCAACATCAATCACAGCCTTTGCTGTGGCTAGGAATGGTCTGCCAAGGATGATGGATTCATCCATGCACTTCCCAGTCTCTAGGACTATGAAATCAGTAGGGATGTAATGGTCTTCAACCCTTACCAGAACATCCTCTACAAGTCCATAAGCTTGTTTTCTTGAGTTGTCTGCCATCTCTAGCGAGATTTTTGCAGCTTGCACCTCAAAGATCCCTAGCTTCTCCATTACAGAGAGAGGCATGAGGTTTACACTTGACCCTAAGTCACACAAGGCCTTCTTGAAGGTCATGGTGCCTATGGCACAAGTTATTGAAAACTTCCCAGGATCTTGTCTCTTTTGAGGTAATTTTTGCCTAGACAAGTCATCCAGTTCTTTGGTGAGCAAAGGGGGTTCATCCTCCCAAGTCTCATTACCAAATAACTTGCCATTTAGCTTCATGATTACTCCAAGGTATTTAGCAACTTGCTCTTCAGTGACATACTCATCCTCTTCAGAGGAAGAATACTCATCAGAGCTCATGAATGGCAGAAGTAAGTTCAATGGAATCTC
>NC_029772.3:39045424-39047325 GCF_000817695.3 Arachis duranensis | reverse complement strand
GCTTCTCTTAGCTTTCGCTTCAAGGTCCTTTTAGGTTCAGGGTCAGCCTCAACAAGAATGCTTTTGTCCTTGCTCCTGCTCATAAGAAAGAGAAGAGAACAAGAAAATGTGGAATCCTCTATGTCACAGTATAGAGATTCCTTTAGGTGTCAGAAGAAAAGAAAAATGGAAGACACAGGTAGAAAATTCAAACTTATCAAGAAAGATGGAGTTCGAATTGTGCATTAAGGAATAGTGTTAGTCCATAAATAGAAGGATGTGAGAAGAAGGGAAGTAGTATTCGAAAATTAGGTAAAGAATTTTGAAAACATTTTGAAAAACACTAATTGATTTTCGAAAATAAAAGTGGGAAAGAAATCAAGCGATTTTTGAAAAAGAATTTGAAATTAGAAATCAAAAAGATTTGATTAAAAGCTATTCTGAAAAAGATGTGGTTAAGAAGATATGATTAGTTTAAAAAGATGTGATTGAGAAGATATGATTTGAAAAACATTTTAAAAAAGATTTGATTTTGAAAATTAATGACTTGGCTATCAAGAAAAGATATGATTCAAACATTGAACCTTTCTCAGCAGAAAAGGCAACATAATTGAAATGTTGAATCAATTCATTAATTGATAGCAAGTATCTTTGAAAATAGAAAGAAATTGATCTTGAAAAAGATTTGATTGAGAAGATTTGATTTGAAAAAGATTTGATTTTGAAAAGATTTTGAAAACTAAAAAAAATTTGATTTGAAAACAAAATCTTCCCTCTTGTGCCATCCTGGCGTTAAACGCCCAGAATGGTATCCATTCTGGCGTTTAATGCCCAAAATGCTACCCTTTTGGGCGTTAAACGCCAGTCTGTCCTTCTTCACTGGGCGTTTTGAACGCCCAGCTTTTTCTGTGTAATTCCTCTGCTGCATGTTCTGAATCTTCAGTTCCCTGTACTATTGACTTGAAAATAGAACCAAGATCAAATAAACAATGCATGAAAGACACCAAACTTAAAATAAGACACTAGACTCAACAAGAAACATAAAATCTTTTTTTGGTTTTTTATGATTTTGTAAAATTTTTGTGCTTTTTCGAAAATTATGTAAAAACAGAAAATAAAGGTTTCAGAATTCTTAATTTGAATTCCAAGAATCATTGCAATGCTAGTCTAAGACTCCGGTCCAGGAATTAGACATGGCTTCACAGCCAGCCAAGCTTTCAAAGAAAGCTTCGGTCCAAAACACTAGACATGGCCAATGGCCAGCCAAGCCTCAACAGATCATTGCTCCAATAGCAAGTTTGATAGAAATCAACAAGCTCTTGTGATGATAAGTTGAAACCTCGGTCCAATAAGATTAGACATGGCTTCTCAGCCAGCCAGATTTCAACAGATCATCATGAAACTCTAGAATTCATTTTTAAAGAAATTCTGAAAAAAATTACCTAATCTAAGCAACAAGATGAACCGTCAGTTGTCCATACTCGAACAATCCCCGGCAACGGCGCCAAAAACTTGGTGCACGAAATTGTGATCAATACTTTTCAAAACTCAAATAATCCCTAGTAATGGCCCCAAAAACTTGGTGCTCAATACCATGGCATAAACACAACTTCGCACAACTAACCAGCAAGTGTACTGGGTCGTCCAAGTAATAAACCTTACGCGAGTAAGGGTCGATCCCACAGAGATTGTTGGTATGAAGCAAGCTATGGTCACCTTGTAAATCTCAGTTAGGCAGATTAAATTGGTTTATGGGTTTTCGAAAATAGAAATAAGAAAATAAATAATAAAAGGGATAGAATACTCATGCAGATTCATTGGTAGGAATTTCAGATAAGCGAATGAAGATACTGTATGGCTCAAGGACGCCTGCTCTCCCACTGCTTCAACTCAATCCTTCTTACTCCTTTCCATGGCAAGCT
>NC_029772.3:39038966-39044726 GCF_000817695.3 Arachis duranensis | reverse complement strand
GGTCAGATTCCAACAGCATCAGCAGTCCTTTTGTCAGCCTTCTTCAGAGTTTTGCTCAAATCCCTCAATTTCAGTCAGAATTTACCTGAAATCACAGAAAAACACACAAACTCATAGTAAAGTCTAGAAAAGTGAATTTTAACTAAAAACTAATAAAAATATACTAAAAACTAACTAGATCATACTAAAAACATACTAAAAACAATGCCAAAAAGCGTACAAATTATCCGCTCATCAAAGTGCAACGTATATCTTGGAATAAGAATAAAAGAGACTTGAGTAGAAAATAATAGTAACTTGATGTACAGCAGAGCTCCACACCCTTAATCTATGGTGTGTAGAAACTCCACCGTTGAAAATACATAAGTGAAAGGTTCAGGCATGGCCGAATCGCCAGACCCCTAAAACGTGCTCAATGGCCTCCTAAGATGAAGAATAAAACAAAACTGAGACCAAAGATGTCTAATACAATAGTAAATTATCCTATTTATACTAGACTAGCTACTAGGGTTTACATGAGTAAGTAATTGATGCATAAATCCACTTCCGGGGCCCACTTGGTGTATGTTTAGGCTGATCTTGATCTATCCACGAGCTGAGGCTTCTCTTGGAGTTGAACGCCAAGTTATAACGTGTTTTGGGCGTTCAACTCCGGGTTGTGACGTGTTTCTGGCGTTTAACTCCAGACAGCAGCATGTACTTGGCGTTGAGCGCCACTTTACGTCGTCAATTCCTGAATAAAGTATGGACTATTATATATTGCTGGAAAGCTCTGGATGTTTACTTTCCAACGCCGTTGAAGGCGCGCCATTTGGAGTTCTGTAGCTCCAGAAAATCCATTTTGAGTGCAGGGAGGTCAGATTCCAACAGCATCAGCAGTCCTTTGTCAGCCTCCTATCAGAGTTTTGCTCAAGTCCCTCAATTTCAGCCAGAAATTACCTGAAATCATAGAAAAACACATAAACTCATAGTAAAGGCCAGAAATGTGAATTTAACATAAAAACTAATGAAAACATCCCTAAAAGTAGCTTAAACTTACTAAAAACTACCTAAAAACAATGCCAAAAAGCGTATAAATTATCCGCTCATCACCCCACAGTTTGAAGGAGCATCCATCTCCCAAAATAAAGGTTGTTGAGTCCTAATCTTAAATCTGTGATAAATTTTATTATTAGAAACCTATCTTAAGAATTACATAAGTATCAGTAATTAGGGTCTTTATTTTTATTTTTATTATCTCCAAGTAAGCTATGATTTTTCTTCTCATCATCACTAAACATGAATAAAATAGTAGATTCTCTTTAGAGTAAGGAGGCAATTATTTCAAGTTTTCAATAAGAAAAATTTTAATTATTTTTATGTGGTGGCAACACTTTTTGTCTTCTGAATGAATGCTTGAACAGTGCATGCTTTTTATAGTGAAGTTTATGAATGTTAAATTTGTTGACTCTTGAAAGAATGATGAAAAGAAAGAGAAATGTTATTGATAATCTAAAAAATCATGAATTTGATTCTTGAAGCAAGAAAAACAGTGAAAAAGAAAAAAAAGTAGCGGAAAAAAAAAGAGAGAGAAAAAGAAAAAGCAAGCAGAAAAAGCCAATAGCCCTTTAAACCAAAAGGCAACGGTAAAGAGGATCCAAGGCTTTGAGCATTAATGGATAGGAGGGCCCAAAAGAATAAAATCCTGGCCTAAGCTGCTAAATCAAGCTGTCCATGTGCTTGTGTCATGAAGGTCCAAGCGAAAAGCTTAAGACTTAGTGGTTAAAGTCGTGATCCAAAGCAAAAGAGTATGCTTAAGAACTCTGGACACCTCTAACTGGGGACTTTAGCAAAGCTGAGTCACAATCTGAAAGGTTCACCCAGTTATGTGTCTGTGGCATTTATGTATCCTGTAGTACTACTGGAAAACAAGATGCTTAGGGTCACAGGTAAGACTCATAAAGTAGGTGTGTTCACATTAAACTAGGAGAATCAATAACACTATCCAAATTCTGAGTTCCTATGGATGCCAATCATTCTGAGCTTCAAAGGATAAATTGAGATGCCAAACTGTTCAGGAGCAAAAAGCTACTAGTCCCGCTCATCCAATTAGAATCTGAGCTTCACTTAAAACTTTGAGATGTATTGCCTCTTGATCTTCTTTTTATCCTATTTTATTTATCAAGTTGTTTGAGGACAAGCAACAGTTAAGTTTGGTGTTGTGATGAGCGGATATTTTATACACTTTTTGGTGGTATTTTCCTATAGTTTTTAGTATGCTTTAACTACTTTTTAGTATATTTTTATTAGTTTTTATGCAAAAATCACATTTCTGGACTTTACTATGAGTTTGTATGTTTTTCTATGATTTCAGGTATTTTTTGGATGAAATTGAGGGACCTGAGCAAAAATCTGATTCAGAGACTGAAAAAGGACTGCAGATGCTGTTGGATTCTGACCATCTTGTACGCGAAAAGGATTTTTTGGAGCTACAGAAGCGCAATTGGCACGCTCTCAATTGCGTTGGAAAGTAGACATCTTGGGCTTCCCAGAAATGTATAATAGGCCATACTTTTTTTTAGATTTGATAGCGCAAACTGGCGTTTAAACGACCACTTTTTACCCTTTTTGGGGTTAAGCGCCAAAACTGGCACAAAAGCTAGAGTTAAACGCCCAAACTGGCACCAAAGCTGGCGTTTAACGCCAAGAATAGCCTCTACACATGAAAATTTAAATGCTTAGCCTAAACACACCCCCAAGTGGGCTCCGGGAGTGGATTTATGCACTATCTATCTTAGTTTATCCATTTACTGTAAACCCTAGGTTACCAGTTTAGTATAAAAACTACTTTCAGAGATTCATTTTGTACCTCATGACATTTTACACCTGAGTTTGTATCTTCTACGGAATGAGTCTCTAAACCCCATGGTTGGGGGTGAGGAGCTCTACTATGTCTCGATGGATTAATGCAATTATTTCTATTTTCTATTCAATCACGCTTGTTTCTATTCTAAGATATTCATTCGCACTTCAACATGATGAATGTAATGATCCGTGACACTCATCACCATTCTCAACTTATGAACGTGTGCCTGACAACCACTTCCATTCTACCTTAGATTGAATGTGTATCTCTTGGGTTCTTGGTTCACGAGCTTGATTTCCCTCTCCTGACAATAGAGTGTTCAATTCCGTGAAACCAGAGTCTTCGTGGTATAAGCTAGAATCAATTGGCAGCACTCTTGAGATCTGGAAATTATAAACCTTGTCTGTGGTATTCCGAGTAGGTTCTGGGAAGGGGTGAATGTGACGAGCTTCAAACTCACAAATGTTGGGTGCAGTGACAGTGTACAAAAGGATCAATGGATCCTATTACAGCACGAGTGAGAACCGACAGATGATTAGCCATACGGGAAACCGTATATGACCATTTTCACTGAGAGGATAGATGGTTGCCATTGACAACGGTGATCCACCAACATACAGCTTGCCATGGAAGGAACCTTGCGTGCGTGAAGAAAACAACAAAAAGAAAGCAGAGATTCAGAAGACAGGGCATCTCCAAAACCTCAACCTGTTCCTCATTGCTGAATCACAAGTACTTTTTATTTCATGTTATTCATACTTCATAAACAAAAATCATCTTTATCATTGATCTCCTAACTAAGAGTTACAAGATAACCATAGCTTGCTTCAAGCCAGCAATCTCCGTGGGATCGACCCTTTTTCACGTAAGGTATTACTTGGATGACCCAGTGCACTTGCTGGTCAGCTGCACGGAGTTGTGTATCACGATTTCGTGTACCAGCCTGCAACCTAAAAAGGTATTATAGTTAAAGTTAATAAAGATCTTAAGGACAAGGTGCACTCTTTTTCCTGAAAAGGTTTTTTAATGAGGCATCAAGCCCAAGATCCACAAACTGCCCAACTTAGAAGGGAAAACGCCCACATGTATATATTGGCATATTTTTTATCTTGAATAAACTTGTTCAGATTTTCTACTAATCCTTCATCAAGATGCATTAATCTGAAACGCAAAAATTCATCACCCAATTACAAAGCTACAGATCGGCTAAAAGTGAAAAACAAATTCACAGCATGATCACGATAAAGACCAGCAAAAGGTGAAAACCATATTCATCAAAAGGTCGACCAAACGGGATTTCTTCAAAATCGGTGAAAGATGAAAAGGCGACAAAAACAGAATAATGCAAGAAGTTATCGAAAGTAATCCATAGAAAGAACCTGACGAGGTCTTAACCAATTGGGATGCTAAAAATAACTTAAAGACAGACCGACATAAAGAAGTCAGACCAGTCGACCACAAATAACCAAAGTTATAAAAAGTAAATCCCTGGAAAGAGGCCTGGCCAACCTAAAAAAAGACGATTACTAGAAATAACTTAAGAGGGACCGACATGATGAAGTCAGCCCAAACTAAAAAAGTTATAAAAAGTAATCCATAAAAGAGACCTAACCCAAGCCCAAAGAAAATAGATTACTAGAAATAACTTAAGAGGGACCGACATGATGAAGTCGGCTAGTGCACGAAATTGTGATCATCAACAATGAGCATCAATAACTTGGTAGCGCTTTCAAACATGAATCACACTTAGTCATAACTCTGCACAACTAACTAGCAAGTGCACTGGTTCGTCCAAGTAATACCTTACGTGAGTAAGGGTCGATCCCATGGAGATTGTTGGTATGAAGCAAGCTATGGTCATCTTGTAAATCTCAGTTAGGCGGATAGTAAATGTTATGGAGTTTTTCGAATAATAATAATAATAAATAAACAAAAAATAAAGATAATAATAATAATAAATAAACAGAAAATAAAGATAGAGTTACTCATGTAATTCAATGGTGGGAATTTCAGATAAGTGTATGGAGATGCTTGTCCCTGTTGGATCTCTGCTTTCCTACTACCTTCCTTCAATCCTTCTTATTCCTTTCCATGGCAAGCTGTATGTAAGGCATCACTATTGTCAATGGCTACATTCCATCCTCTCAGTGAAAAAGGTCCAAATGCTCTGTTACGGCACGGCTAATCATCTGTCGGTTCTCGATCATGTTGGAATAGAATCCCTTGATTCTTTTGCGTTTGTCATCACGCCCAACAATCACAAGTTTGAAGCTCGTCACAGTCATTCAATCCCTGAATCCTACTCGGAATACCACAGACAAGGTTTAGACTTTCCAGATTCTCATGAATGCTGCCATCAATCTAGCTTATACCACGAAGATTCTGATTAAGGAATCCAAGGGATATGCGCCCGGTCTAAAGTAGAACGGAAGTGGTTGTCAGTCACGCGTTCATAGGTGAGAATGATGATGAGTGTCACGGATCATCACATTCATCACGTTGAAGTGCAACGAATATCTTAGAATAGGAATAGCTGAATTGAATAGAAAATAATAGTAATTGCATTAAAACTTGAGGTACAGCAGAGCTCCACATCCTTAATCTACGGTGTGTAGAAACTCCACCGTTGAAAGTACATAAGTGATGAAGGTTCAGGCATGGCCGAATGGCCAACCCCCATGAATGATCAATAGTGTCCTAAGATGAATAATGGAATAAAACCGAGACCAAAGATGTCTAATACAATAGTAAAACGTCCTATTTATACTAGACTAGCTACTAGGGTTTACATAAGTAAGTAATTGATGCAGAAATCCACTTCCGGGGCCCACTTGGTGTGTGCTTGGGCTGAGCTTGAGCTTTACATGAGCTAAGGCTTCTTTTGGAGTTGAACGCCAAGTTGTAACGTGTTTTTG
>NC_029772.3:39036100-39037064 GCF_000817695.3 Arachis duranensis | reverse complement strand
TGCCACCACATCAAAATAATTAAACTGTTATAAAATTCAAAATTCATGCAATTCTTCCTTTTTCAATTAAGCACGTTTTTTTTTTATTTAAGAAAGGTGATGGATTCATAGGACATTCATAACTTTAAGGCATAGACACTAAGACACTAATGATCACAAGACACAAACATAGACAAACATAAGCACTAAAATTCGAAAAACAGGAAAATAAAGAACAAGGAAATTAAAGAACGGGTCCACCTTAGTGATGGCGGCTCTTTCTTCCTCTTGAAGATCCTATGGAGTGCTTGAGCTCCTCAATGTCTCTTCCTTGTCTTTGTTGCTCCTCTCTCATGATTCTTTGATCTTCTCTAATTTCATGGAGGATGATGGAGTGTTCTTGATGCTCCATCCTTAGTTGTCCCATGTTGGAACTCAATTCTCCTAGGGAGGTGTTTAGTTGCTCCCAATAGTTCTGTGGAGGAAAGTGCATCCCTTGCCAAGGTAGAAGACTTGTCCGCCACCTTATAAAGTTCTTGAGATATAACCTCATGAACTTCTATTTCTTCTCCAATCATGATGCTATGAATCATGATAGCCCGGTCTATAGTAACTCTGGACCGGTTGCTAGTGGGAATGATTGAGCGTTGGATAAACTCCAACCATCCTCTAGCCACGGGTTTGAGGTCATGCCTTCTCAATTGAACCGGCTTCCCTCTTGAATCTCTCTTCCATTGGGCACCCTCTTCACAAATAACTGTGAGGACTTGGTCCAACCTTTGATCAAAGTTGATCCTTCTAGTGTAAGGATGTTCATCTCCTTGCATCATGGGCAAATTGAATGCCAACCTTACACTTTCCGGACTAAAATCCAAGTATTTCCCCCAAACCATAGTAAGATAATTCTTTGGATCCGGGTTCACACTTTGATCATGGTACTTGGTGATCCATGCATTGGCATAGAACTCTTGAACCATTAAGATTC
>NC_029772.3:39035494-39036070 GCF_000817695.3 Arachis duranensis | reverse complement strand
AAGATTCCGATTTGTTGAATGGGGTTGGTAAGAACTTCCTAACCTCTTCTTCGGATCTCATGTCGGATCTCCGGATATTCACTCTTTTTGAGTGAAAAAGGGACCTCGGGGATCACCTTCTTCAAGGCCACAACTTCATAGAAGTGGTCTTGATGCACCCTTGAGATGAATCTCTCCATCTCCCATGACTCGGAGGTGGAAGCTTTTGCCTTCCCTTTCCTCTTTCTAGAGGTTTCTCCGGCCTTGGATGCCATAATTAGTTATGAAAAAACAAAAAGCAATGCTTTTACCACACCAAACTTAAAATGTTTGCTCGTCCTCGAGCAAAAGAAGAAAGAAGAGAGTAGAAGAAGAAGAAATGAGGAAGAAGGGAATGGCTTTGTGCTCGGCCAAAAGGGGGAGAAGTGGTGTTTAGGTTGTGTGAAAATGAAGGAGTGAAGAAGGGTTTATATAGGAGTGGGGGATGGGTAGGGTTCGGTCAAGTGAGGGTGGGTTTGGGTGGGAAAGTGGTTTGAATTTGAATGGTGAGGTAGGTGGGGTTTTATGAAGGATGGATGTGAGTGGTGAAGAGAAAGA
>NC_029772.3:39035040-39035329 GCF_000817695.3 Arachis duranensis | reverse complement strand
CGTTAAACGCCGGGCTGGTGCCCATTTCTGGCGTTTAACGCCAGCTTCTTACCCTTTTCTGGCGTTTAACGCCAGTCTGGTACCCCTTTCTGGCGTTAAACGCCCAGAATGGTGCCAGACTGGGCGTTAAACGCCCATCTGCTAGCCTCACTGGCGTTTAAACGCCAGTGCGCTCTCCTCCAGGGTGTGCTATTTTTCTTTCTGCTTTTCAATCTGTTTTTGCTTTTTTCATTGATTTTGTGACTTCTCATGATCATCAACCTACAAAAAATATAAAATAACAAAAGAG
>NC_029772.3:39032550-39032977 GCF_000817695.3 Arachis duranensis | reverse complement strand
CTCCAATGGCAGGGATAGAGATGCTTCTCCCATAGAAGTCGGGAGTAGGTGCAGTAAAGTCACCCAGCACCTTCCTTGCATTGTTGGCATTGTTGTTGTTTTCGGCTGCCATGTGTTCTTCTTCTTTGAAGATCTCTGTTAGGTTCTCTACAGAGAATTGTGCCTTAGCTTCTCTTAGCTTTCGCTTCAAGGTCTTTTCAGGTTCAGAATCAGCCTCAACAAGAATGCCTTTGTCTCTGCTCCTGCTCATATGAAAGAGAAGAGAACAAGAAAATATGGAATCCTCTATGTCACAGTATAGAGATTCCTTGAGGTGTCAGAGGAAAGGAAAATGGAAGGCAGAAGTAGAAAATTCGAACTTATCAAGAAAGATGGAGTTCGAATTTTGCATTAAGGAATAGTGTTAGTCCATAAATAGAAGGATGTA
>NC_029772.3:39032220-39032436 GCF_000817695.3 Arachis duranensis | reverse complement strand
AAAACCAAGAGTGGAAAAGAAATCAAGTGATTTTTGAAAAAGATTTTGAAATTAGAAATCAAAAAGATTTGATTGAAAACTATTTTGAAAAAGATGTGGTTAAGAAGATATGATTGGTTTTTTAAAAAGATGTGATTGAGAAGATATGATTTGAAAAACATTTTAAAAGATTTGATTTTGAAAATTAATGACTTGGCTATCAAGAAAAGATATGAT
>NC_029772.3:39031727-39032055 GCF_000817695.3 Arachis duranensis | reverse complement strand
GAAAAGATATGATTTGAAAAAGATTTGATTTTGAAAAACTTTGAAAACCTGAAAAAAAAATTGCATTGAAAACAGAATCTTTCCTCTTGTGCCATCCTGGCGTTAAACGCCCAGAATGGTGCACATTCTGGCGTTTAACGCCCAAAACACTACCTTTTTGGGCGTTAAACGCCCAACCAGGTACCCTGGCTGATGTTTAAACGCCAGTCTGTCCTTCTTCACTGGGTGTTTTGAACGCCCAGCTTTTTCTGTGCAATTCCTCTGCAGTATGTTCTGAATCTTCAATTCTCTGTATTATTGACTTGAAAAGACACAAATTAAAAATATT
>NC_029772.3:39005498-39031642 GCF_000817695.3 Arachis duranensis | reverse complement strand
TAGTAATTGCATTAATCCATCAAGACACAGCAGAGCTCCTCACCCCCAACCATGGGGTTTAGAGACTCATGCCGTGGAAGGTACACAAAGAAACGTGTAAAGTGTCATGAGGTACAGATACAATGTCAAAAGATCCTATTAATAGTGAACTAGTAACCTAGGGTATACAGAAATGAGTAAATGACGTAAAAATCCACTTCTGGGTCCACTTAGTGTGTGCTTGGGCTGAGCAATGAAACATTTTCGTGTAGAGACCTTTTCTGGAGTTAAACGCCAGCTTTTATGCCAGTTTGGGCGTTTAACTCCAAGTTTTATGCCAGTTCCAGCGTTAAACGCTGGAAATTCTGAGGCTGATTTGCCACGCCGGTTTGGGCCATCAAATCTTGAGCAAAGTATAGACTACTATACATTGCTGGAAAGCCCAGGATGTCTACTTTCCAACGCCGTTGAGAGCGAGCCAATTGGGCTTCCGTAGCTCCAGGAAATCTACTTCGAGTGCAGGGAGGTCAGAATCCAACAGCATCTGCAGTCCTTTTCAGTCTCTGAATCAGATTTTTGCTCAGGACCCTCAATTTCAGCCAGAAAATACCTGAAATCACAGAAAAACACACAAACTCATAGTAAAGTCCAGAAAAGTGAATTTTAACTAAAAACTAATAAAAATATACTAAAAACTAACTAGATCATACCAAAAACATACTAAAAACAATGCCAAAAAGCGTATAAATTATCCGCTCATCAGTTGTCAGGCACACGTTCATAGGTGAGAAAGATGATGAGTGTCACGGATCATCACATTCATCAAGTTGAAGAACAAGTGATATCTTAGAACAAGAACAAGCGGAATTGAATAGAAGAACAATAGTAATTGCATTAATACTCGAGGTATAGCAGAGCTCCACACCTTAATCTATGGTGTGTAGAAACTCCACCGTTGAAAATACAAAAGAACAAGGTCTAGGCATGGCCGTGAGGCCAGCCTCCCAATGATCAAAAGATCTAAAGATCAAAAGATTCCAAAGATCAGAAGATTAAAATACAATAGTAAAAGGTCCTATATATAGAGAACTAGTAGCCTAGGGTTTACAGAGATGAGTAAATGAGATAAAAATCCACTTCCGGGCCTACTTGGTGTGTGCTTGGGCTGAGCATTGAAGCATTTTCGTGTAGAGACTCTTCTTGGAGTTAAGCGCCAGCTTTGGTGCCAGTTTGGGCGTTTAACTCCCATCCTTGTGCCAGTTCCGGCGTTTAACGCTGGGAATTCTGAAGGTGATTTTGAACGCCGGTTGGGGCCATCAAATCTTGGGCAAAGTATGGACTATTATATATTGCTGGAAAGCCCAGGATGTCTAATTTCTAACGCCGTTGAGAGCGCTCCAATTGGGCTTCTGTAGCTCCAGAAAATCCACTTCGAGTGCAGGAAGGTCAGAATCCAACAGCATCTGCAGTCCTTTTTAGTCTCTGAATCAGATTTTTGCTCAGGTCCCTCAATTTCAGCCAGAAAATACCTGAAATCACAGAAAAACACACAAACTCATAGTAAAATCCAGAAAAGTGAATTTTAACTAAAAACTAATAAAAATATACTAAAAACTAACTAGATCATACTAAAAACATACTAAAAACAATGCCAAAAAGCGTACAAATTATCCGCTCATCACTTGGGCAAAGCTTGAGCTTTACACATGCAGAGGCTTCTTTTGGAGTTGAACGCCAAGTTGTAACATGTTTTTGGTGTTCAACTCTGGTTCGTGACGTGTTTCTGGCGTTTGACTCTAGAATGCAGCATGGAACTGGCGTTGAGCGCCAGTTTACATCATCTAATCACGAATAAAGTATGGACTATTATATATTTCTGGAAAGCTCTGGATGTCTACTTTCCAAAGCCATTGAGAGCGAGCCATTTGGAATTTTGTAGCTCTAGAAAATCTATTTCGAGTGCAGGGAGGTCAGAATCCAACAGTATGAGCAGTCCTTTGTCAGCCTTTTATCAGAGTTTTGCTCAGGTCCCTCAATTTCAGCCAGAAATTCCCTGAAATTATAGAAAAACACACAAACTCATAGTAAAGTCTAGAAATTTGAATTTAGCATAAAAACTAACGAAAATTTCGCTAAAAGTAGCTAGATCCTACTAAAAACTACCTAAAAATAATGCCAAAAAGCGTATAAATTATCCGCTCATCACAACACCAAACTTAAATTGTTGCTTGTCCCCAAGCAACTGAAAATAAATTAGGATAAAAAGAAGAGAATTTACTATAAATCCCAAAATATCAATGAATATTAATTCTAATTAGATGAGCGGGACTTGTAGCATTTTGCCTCTGAACAGTTTTGGCATCTCACTTTTTCCCTTGAAGTTTAGAATGATTGGCATCTCTAAGGACTTAGAATTTTATATAGGGTTATTGATTCTCCTAGTTAAGTTTGTTGATTCTTGAACACAGCTACTTTTATGAGTCTTAGCCATGGCCCTAAGCATTTTGTTTTCCAGTATTACCATCGGATTCATAAATGCCACAGACACATGACTGGGTGAACCTTTTCAGATTGTGACTCAGCTTTGCTAAAGTTCCCAGTTAGAGGTGTCCAGAGCTCTTAAGCACACTCTTTTTTCTTTGGATCACGACTTTAACCACTCAGTCTCAAGCTTTTTCACCTGGACCTGCATGCCACAAGCACATGGTTAGGGACAGCTGATTTAGCCGCTTAGGCCTGAATTTTATTTCCTTAGGCCCTCCTATCCATTGATGCTCAAAGCTTTGGATCCTTTTTACCCTTGCCTTTTGGTTTTAAGGGCTATTGGCTTTTTCTGCTTGCTTTTTCTTTTTCTTTCTATTTGTTTTTCGCCACTTCTTTTTTTTCACAAGCTTCTGCTTTTTCACTGCTTTTTCTTGCTTCAAGAATCAATTTTATGATTTTTTAGATTATCAATAGCTTTTCTCTTTGTTCATCATTCTTTCAAGAGCCAACAATTTTAACATTCATAAACAACAAGATCAAAAATATGCACTGTTCAAGCATTCATTCAGAAAACAAAAATTATTGTCATCACATCAATATAATTAAACTAAATTCAAGGATAATTTCGAAATTCATGTACTTCTTGTTCTTTTGAATTAGAAACATTTTTCATTTAAGAGAGGTGAAGGATTTATGGAATTATTCATAGCCTTAAGACATAGTTACTACATACTAATGATCATGTAATAAAGACACAAAACATAAACACACATATAGCATTAAAATCAAAAAAAATAGAGAGATAAGAACAAGGAAGTTAAGGAATGAGTCCACCTTAGTGAGGGTGGCGCCTTTTGAAGGACCAATGGTGCTTTTTGAGCTCCTTTATGTCTCTTCCTTGCCTCTGTTGCTTGATCCCTAGTGATTTTGGTGCTCTTATCCTTAGTTTCTCCCAATAGTTGTGTAGAGGAAAATGTATCCCCTGAGGTGTCTCAGGGATTTCTTGATGAGGGAATTCCTCATGCTCTCTTGATGTGCAGTCAAATGCTCTATTACTGAGCTATGGATCCTTGAGATGAATCTCTCCATCTCCCATGACTCAGAGGTGGAAGCTTTTGTCTTTCCTTTTCTCTTCTCTTTCTTTTCTTTTTTTTTTGAGGTTTCTCTGCCCTTAGGTTCCATCAATGGTTATGGAAAAACAAAAAAGCTATGCTTTTACCACACCAAACTTAGAATGTTGCTCGCCGTCGAGCAAAAAAGAAAGAATGGAAGGAGAAGAAAATATGGAGGAGAGGGAGAGATGTGTATGTTTCGGCCATATGGGTGGGATTGGGTGGGAAAGAGATGGATGGATGTGAGTGGTGAAGACGTGATGGGGAAAAAGAGAGAAGGTGAGTTGAGGTAGGTGGGGATCCTGTGGGGTCTACAGATCCTGAGGTGTCACGGATTTTCATCCCTGCACCAATGAGGCGTGTAAAATGCCCTCTGCATGCAATCCTAGCGTTTAACGCCAGATTGGTGCTTGTTTCTGGCGTTAAACGCCAGCTCTAAGCTTGTTTTGGGCGTTCAACACCCATTTGCAGCATGTTTCTGGCGTTGAACGCCAGCTTTCCTCAGTGTGCAATCCTGGCGTTTAAACGCCAGATTGCTGCATGTTTCTGGCGTTCAACGCCAGATCCATGCTCTATTCTGGCATTGAACGCCAGGCAGATGCTCCTTACTGGCGTTTAAACGCCAGTAAGTCCTTCCTCCAGTGTGTGATTTTTCTTCTGCTGTTTTTTATTCTTTTTTTAATTTTAGTATTTTTTTGTGACTCCACATGATCATGAACCTAATAAAACATAAAATAACTATAAAATAAAAATAAAATTAGATAAATAAAAATTGGGTTGCCTCCCAACAAGCGCTCTTTTAATGTCACTAGCTTGACAGTGGGCTCTCATGGAGCCTCACAGATGTTCATAGCATGATGAGGGCCTCCCAACACCAAACCTAGAGTTTGAATGTGGGGGCTTCTCAACACCAAACTTAGAGTTTGGTTGTGGCCTCCCAAGACCAAACTTAGAGTTTGATTGTGGGGGCTTTGGTTGACTCTGTATTGAGAGAAGCTTTTCATGCTTCCTCTCCATGTATACAGAAGAACACCCTTGGGTCTTAAACACAAGGTAGTCCCCATTTAATTGAAGGACTAATTCTCCTCTGTTAACATCTATCACAGCTCCTATTGTGGCTAGGAAAGGTCTTCCCAGGATGATGCATTCATCCTCCTCCTTCCTAGTGTCTAAGATTATGAAATCATCAGGGATGTAAAGGCCCTCAACCTTTACTAACACGTCCTCTACTAATCCATAAGCTTGTCTTACTGACTTGTCTGCCATCTGTAATGAGAATATGGCAGGCTGTACCTCAATGATCCCCAGCTTCTCCATTACAGAGAGTGGCATAAGGTTTATGCCTGACCCTAGGTCACATAGATTCTTGTTAATGGTCATGGTTCCTATGGTACAGGGTATTAAGAATTTACCAGGATCTTGTTTCTTTTGAGGTAAAGTTTGCTGAACCCATGTATCTAGTTCATTATAAGCAAGGGAGGTTCACCTTCCCAAGTCTCATTACCAAACAACTTGGCATTCAGCTTCATGATAGCTCCTAGATATTGAGAAACTTGCTCTCCAGTTACATCTTCATCCTCTTTAGAGGAAGAATAGTCTTCAGAGCTCATGAATGGCAGAAGGATATTTAATGGTATCTCTATGGTCTCTATATGAGCCTCATATTCCTTTAGGTCCTCAATAGGGAACTCCTTCTTGCTTGAGAGATGTCCCATGAGATCTTTCTCATTGGGATTCACGTCCTCTCCTCCCTCTCTAGGTTCGGCCATATTGATTATATCAATGGTCTTGCACTCTCTTTTTGGATTTTCTTCAGTATTGCTTGGGAGAGTACTAGGAGGGGTTTCAATATTTTTCTTACTCAGCTGGCCCACTTGTGTCTCCAGATTTCTGATGAAGGACATTGTTTCATTCATGAAACTTAAAGTGGCCTTAGACAGATCAGAGACTAAATTTGCTAAGTTAGAGGTACTATGTTCATAATTCTCTGTCTGTTGCTGAGAAGATGATGGATAAGGCTTGATATTACTGAGCCTATTTCTTCCACCATTATTAAAGCCTTGTTGAGGCTTTTGTTGATTCTTCCATGAGAAATTTGGATGATTTCTCCATGATGAATTATAGGTGTTTCCATAAGGTTCACCCATATAATTTACCTTTGCCATTGCATGGTTCTCAGGATCATAAGCTTCTTCTTCAGAAGATGCCTCTTTAGTACTGTTGGATGCATTTTGCCATCCATTCAGACTTTGAGAAATCATGTTGACTTACTGAGTCAACATTTTGTTCTGAGCCAATATGGCATTCAGAGCATCAATTTCAAGAACTCCCTTCCTCTGAGGCATCCCATTCTTCACGGAATTCCTCTCAGAAGTGTACATGAACTGGTTATTTGTAACCATGTCAATAAGTTCTTGAGCCTCTGCAGGCGTTTTCTTTAGGTGAATGGATCCACTTGTAGAATGGTCCAGTGACATCTTAGAGAACTCAGACATACCATAATAGAATATATCCAGAATGGTCCATTCTGAAAGCATGTCAGAAGGACACCTTTTGGTCATTTGCTTGTATCTTTCCCAAGCTTCATAGAGGGATTCACCATCTTTTTGTTTGAATGTCTGAACATCCAATCTAAGCTTGCTCAGCTTTTGAGGAGGAAAGAATTTAGCCAAGAAAGCCGTGACCAGCTTATCCCAGGAGTCCAGGCTATCCTTAGGTTGTGAATCCAACCATGTTCTAGTTCTGTCTCTTACAGCAAAAGGGAAAAGCATGAGCCTGTAGACTTCAGGATCTACTCCATTCATCTTTACAGTCTCACAGATCTGCAAGAACTCAGTTAAAAACTGATAGGGATCTTCTGATGGAAGTCCATGAAACTTGCAATTTTGTTGCATTAGAGCAACTAGTTGAGGTTTCAGCTCAAAATTGTTTGCTCCAATGGCAGGAATTGAGATGCTTCTTCCATCAAACTTGGAAGTAGGTGTAGTATAATCACCAAGCATCCTTCTTGCATTATTGTTGTTGGGCTCGGCTGCCATTTCCTTTTCTTGTTCAAAAATTTCAGCAAGGTTGTCACTGGATTATTGTAATTTAGCTTCTCTTAGTTTCCTCTTCAGAGTCCTTTTAGGTTCTGGATCAGCTTCAACAAGAATGCCTTTTCCCTTGTTCCTGCTCATATGAAAGAGAAGAGAACAGAAAAAGAAGAGGAATCCTCTATGTCACAGTAAAGAGGTTCCTTATTATTAGTAGAAGAAGAAAGGGAATAAGAGTGAAGAAGAATGGAGAATCCAAACACATAAGAATAGAGGTAGTGATTTGAAATGAAGAGAAGTGTTAGTGAATAAATAAATAAATAGAAGAAGAGGAGAGGGAAGGAATTTCGAAAATAAATTTTGAAAAAGTAGTTAGTGATTTTCAAAAATTAAAGGTGAGATAGAATTAAAATTAAAATTTAAAACAATTTGTTAATTTAAAAAGAATTTTGAAAAAGGGATGAGATATTTTCGAAAATTAGAAAGGGAAAAGTAGTTAGGTGGTTTTGAAAAAGATAAGAAACAAACCAAAAGTTAATTAGTTAGTTGAAAAAGATATTAAAATCAAATTTTAAAAAGATAAGAAGATAAGAAGTTAGATAAGATATTTTGAAATCAAATTTTTGAAAAAGATAAAATTTTGAAAAAGATATGATATAAAAGAAAAGATAAAAAGATATGATTAAAATTAAAATTGTTTACTTTACTAACAAGAAACTAAAAGATAAGATTCTAGAATTTAAAGATTGAACCTTTCTTAACAAGAAAGTAATAAACTTCAAATTTTTGAATCAATCATATTAATTGTTAGCATAATTTTCGAAAATAAAAATAAAATTAAGAAAAAGATTTTTGAAAAATAATTTAAAAAAATAAATTTTGAAAATTAATAAAAAATGAAAAAGATTTGATTTTTGAAAAAGTTTTGAAAAGATAAGATTTTTAAAATTTGAAAATTTGACTTGACTTACAAGAAACAACTAATTTTAAAAATTTTTTGACTAAGTCAACTCAAATTTTCGAAATTTTGAGAGAAAAAAGGAAAAGATATCTTTTGATTTTTTTTTTGAATTTTTAATGAGGAGAGAGAAAAACACAATTATGACCCAAAACATGAAAATTTTGGATCAAAACCAATGATGCATGCAAGAACACTATGAATGTCAAGATGAACACCAAGATGAACACCAAGAACACTTTGAAGATCATGATGAACATCAAGAACATATTTTGAAAAATTATTGATGCAAAGAAAATATGCAAGACACCAAACTTAGAAATCTTTAATGCTTAGACACTATGAATGCAAAAATGCACATGAGAAACAATAAAAGACACAAAACAAGAAAACATCAAGATCAAGCAAGAAGACTTACCAAGAACAACTTGAAGATCATGAAGAACACCATGAATGCATGAATTTTTGAAAAACATATAAAAAAAAAGAAAATAAGAAATCCAAAATTTTTAATAAGAATTCCAAGAATCTTTCAATATTAGCCTAAAGCTCCAATCCAAGGGTTGGGCATGGCTTAATAGCCAGCCAGCTTCAGAAGATATAAATCAGGCATGTAACAACTGATATTCCAATTAACTTGCCTCTATGCTGATGGTTTTGAAGCCTCAATCCAATTGAGTTAGACATGGCTTTATAGCCAGCCAAGCTTCAACATACTTTATGAAACACAAGAATTCATTCTTAAAAATTTTGAATAATTTTTCGAAAACAAAGAAAAAAATTGTGAAAAATATTTTTGAAAACTTTTTGAAGAGAAAAATAAAAAGAAAATTACCTAATCTGAGCAACAAGACGAACCGTCAGTTGTTCATACTCGAACAATCTCCGGCAACGGCGCCAAAAACTTGTTGCACGAAATTGTGATCATCAACAATGAGTGTTAATAACTTGGTAGCGCTTTCAAATGTGAATCACACTTAGTCACAACTCCGCACAACTAACCAGCAAGTGCACTGGGTCGTCCAAGTAATACCTTACGTGAGTAAGGGTCGATCCCACAGAGATTGTTGGTATGAAGCAAGCTATGGTCATCTTGTAAATCTCAGTTAGGCGGATAGTAAATGTTATGGAGTTTTTCGAATAATAATAATAAATAAATAGAAAATAAAGATAGAGTTACTCATGTAATTCAATGGTGGGAATTTCAGATAAGTGTATGGAGATGTTTGTCCCTGTTGGATCTTTGCTTTCTTACTGCCTTCCTTCAATCCTTCTTATTCCTTTCCATGGCAAGCTGTATGTAGGGTATCACCGTTGTCAATGGCTACATCTCATCCTCTCAGTGAAAAAGGTCCAAATGCTCTGTCACGGCACGGCTAATCATCTGTTGGTTCTCGATCATGTTGGAATAGAATCCCTTGATTCTTTTGCGTTTGTCATCACGCCCAACAATCGCAAGTTTGAAGCTCGTCACAGTCATTCAATCCCTGAATCCTACTCAGAATACCACAGACAAGGTTTAGACTTTCCGGATTCTCATGAATACCGCCATCAATCTAGCTTATACCACGAAGATTCTGATTAAGGAATCCAAGAGATATGCGCCCGGTCTAAAGTAGAACGGAAGTGGTTGTCAGTCACGCGTTCATAGGTGAGAATGATGATGAGTGTCACAGATCATCACATTCATCATGTTGAAGTGCAACGAATATCTTAGAATAGGAATAGCTGAATTGAGTAGAAAATAGTAGTAATTGTATTAAAACTTGAGGGACAGCAGAGCTCCACACCCTTAATCTATGGTGTGTAGAAACTCCACCGTTGAAAATACATAAGTGATGAAGTTTCAGGCATGGCCAAATGGCCAGCCCCCATGAATGATCAATAGTGTCCTAAGATGAATAATGGAATAAAACCGAGACCAAAGATGTCTAATACAATAGTAAAACGTCCTATTTATACTAGACTAGCTACTAGGGTTTACATAAGTAAGTAATTGATGCAGAAATCCACTTCCAGAGCCCACTTGGTGTGTGCTTGGGCTGAGCTTGAGCTTTACACGTGCAGAGGCTTCTTTTGGAGTTGAACACCAAGTTGTAACATGTTTTTGGCGTTCAACTCTGGTTCGTGACGTCTTTCTGGCGTTTGACTCCAGAATGCAGCATGGAATTGGCATTAATCGCCAGTTTACGTCATCTAATCACAAATAAAGTATAGACTAATGTATATTTCTGGAAAGCTCTGGATGTCTACTTTCCAACGTCATTAAGAGCACACCATTTGGAGTTCTGTAGCTCCAGAAAATCCATTTTGAGTGCAGAGAGGTCAAAATCCAACAACATCAGCAGTCCTTTGTCAGCCTTTTATCAAAGTTTTGCTCAGGTCCTTCAATTTCAGCCAGAAATTACTTGAAATCACAGAAAATTATACAAACTCATAGTAAAGTCCAGAAATGTGAATTTAGCATAAAAACTAACGAAAACATCCCTAAAAGTAGCTAGATCCTACTAAAAATACCTAAAAAAAATGCCGAAAAGCGTATAAATTCTCCACTCATCATCGGCCCAAACTAAAAAAGTTATAAAAAGTAATCCATAAAAGAGACCTGACCCAGGCCCAAAGAAAATGTATTACTAAAAATAACTTAAGAGGGACTGACATGATGTAGTCGGCCCAAACTAAAAAAGTTATAAAAAGTAATCCATAAAAGAGACCTGACCCAGGTCCAAAGAAAATGGATTACTAGGAATAACTTTAGAGGGACCGACATGATGAAGTCGGCCCAAACTAAAAAAGTTATAAAAAGTAATCCATAAAAGAGGCCTGACCCAGGTCCAAAGAAAATGGATTACTAGAAATAACTTAAGAGGGACCGACATGATGAAGTCGGCCCAAACTAAAAATAACTTCAAAAAAGAAGTCGGACAACAGAAGGCAGGTGCTGCACGGAACCCAAGTCGGACCAAGAAAGCTATGACTTCAAGAAAATCAAACTACCAGCACCATATCAGCAAATGCAAAAAAGATTAGCTACACAAAGCTAGACAGAAAACAAAAACATTAAGAGGATCAAAAGAGATTGGAAAACAAAGCCCCAACACTCTCAAGATCCCCTAAGCTTTCAAGAAAGATGCAGACTAGCATATCACAAAAAGAAACAAAGTCATCATCATAATCAAGCTCAAGAGGCCACCCGAAGTCGACCCCAAGAGGCTTGAAAAATTACCTTTGTTTTTTCAAAGTAAAGTTGCTAAAAAAGCAACTAAAGTATCCAGAAGTTAAGACAAAAAACTAAAAAATAAGAGAATTCAAAAGCCCACAGGCCGGGCTATACACAAATACATCAAAAATAATCAAAGAGGATCCAGAGATTTCCCAGTAGCAATATCCCGGGGTAAAGGAGGACGGGTCTGAAGAGGCACCGCATCTATCGTCCCGTCATCCCGGTTCAGGATCTAAACATCGGTATCAGACTCAGGCTAAGCGACTTCAGCTGCCTGAGTTGAAGAGGGCGGCGCAACGGAGGCTTTGGTAGCAGGAACAGGAGGAGGGTCGACTTCATCATCATCAGGGTCATCTAGGATAATCTTACCATCTTTTACGATGTTGTCTAAGCTGAAAAAAGTAAAGTCAAGATCGGGCGCAAGAACTCAAACTTGATCCCTTAGATTCTCATAAGCAGCATTTACGCTGCCCACAAGATGACCCTGGAGCTTGGCATAATCAGCTCGGGTAGACTCCAACTCCTCCCTAAGACCCATCGTCTCCCTGTAAGTTATAACATAGCTCTCCTTATGCTTTAAAGCCTTATCTTCAGACAACTTGGCAGAAGCCGCCAAGGCAACAGCCCTAGTCTTCTCCCCCTCTAACTCTTTCTCCAACTTGGCCACTTTCACCTCGAGCTCCTCCTTCAAGCCCTTAATCCGATCAAATTCCGACTTGGCCTCCTCCATAAAGGTCTTTGTAGCATGGATAGGGAGATCTTGAGCAGTCTGATATAAAGCTGCTCCCATGTGTGCCAAATTAACGCCACTTCGAGTGATAAAATCCAAATGTTGAAGAATGGATACATCATAACACCATAAGGAGCAATTTGTTGATCAACAAACCCGACAGCATCAAAGTCGGCAGCATCTAGATTAAAAGGCTCGACAGTCCAGGGTCTTTTTGGAAGAGGAACGGCAGTAGGAAAAGAAGTAGCAACAGAGGTCTGGGGAGGATCAACTAAATGGACCTGAGGTGTTGGGATCACCCTCCTTGGCCCAGTAGAATTCGAGATCGGTCTCTTATGAGGAACTTGAGAAGATCCCTCCCCTGCAGCCTTGGCCAAAATATTCTGCGTAGCGGTAGCCTTCCTCGCTTTCTTAAAAGCTTTCATGGAGTCATTATTCTTAGCCATCTCTAAAAAACAAAATCAAACCATAGAAATAGGTTACAAGCTGGAAATAAAAGAAAAAAACAAAGTAAAACAAGACAAAAGGAAGTCGGTCACTGTTCATACCCTGGGTCGAGCTGTTCGACCCGGGATATTCGACAGACAAAGCGACCGACCTTTTCAGGTCAGGACAACCCGACCTCTTCCCAAAGAGCTCGACCAAGTCACCAGGAAAGCCTAAAGAAGGGCCCAAATAGAGGAACACGTCCCAAATCCTAAGGCAGCCCAAGCCTACAGAGAAAAGGGCGGTTCCCTTGAAGATAAGATGACCTCACTTGAAGATAAAGATAAAGATAAGATAAGATAACTAACTTATCTTATCCACAGAAGGTCACGTCTCACCATTATAAATATACTGGAGCACCCAGGTATAACTCATACTCTGATTCTACTCAATACCTACTTAATACCCTTGCTAACTTAAGCATCGGAGTCCCTTGCAAGTACCCCCCACCCTCCGGGGACGAAGGATCAGCACCATCACCAAGTCCAACAAGTCGGACATGGCGGCTCCAGCCACCATCATCAAGTCAGACACAACAACTCCGACCAGCACAGAAGATCTCGTCCGAGATCGACCTACAGTTTCAGATAACCCCCAGAACATTGGCGCCGTTGCCGGGACCTGGAAGTCATCCCATCACCATGGCGGACGACCATGGCAACGACCACGATTCAGATCTGGAAAATAGAACACCGCACAAGAACGCGGATGTCACGCTGCAAGATACCCCGGAAACCAACAAGGACAAAGACTCACCAAATTCGGGGGCAATAGAAGCGCTCCTAGACCGCCTAAAACAACTTGAAAAAGAAACCCAACATTAATGGGAAATCAAAAAAGATCTACAAAGAGAGGTGCGGCGACGTCACGAATTGGAAGAAAAACCACAGCAATTGGAAGCCGACCTTAAATTAAAAGCCCCTCGGGCCAATCTCGAAGAAAATTCACGCAAAGAGCAAGACCCGTTCACCAGGGAAATCATGAAAACCAAAATTCCAAAAGACTTCAAACTCCCGAATATGACCCTGTATGATGGCACCACAGACCCCAACCATCACCTCAGCAACTTCAGAAGCAGAATGTACCTCACCGACGCCCCAGATGCTGTTCGCTGTAAAGCCTTTCCAACAACTCTCACAAAGACAGCAATCCGATGGTTTGACAACCTGCCCCCTAAGTCCATCTCAAGCTTTGATGACCTAGCTAAAGAATTCCTAGCCAGATTCTCCATTCAGAAAGATAACGCCAAACACGCCCCCAGCTTACTAGGGATCAAACAAGGAGATCGGGAGAGCCTCCGCAACTACATGGAGAGATTCAACAAAACGTGCATGGACATACAAAGTCTACCAACAGAGGCCGCCATCATGGGACTCATCGATGGCCTACGAGAGGGACCTTTTAGCCAGTCTATATCAAAAAAGTACCCGACCTCCTTAGACAAAGTACAAGAACGAGCAGAAAAATATATCAACATGGAAGAAAACGCTCGGTTAGGGGAAACCTCAAAATCGGGGGCCTCCTACCGAGACAAAGACAAGGAATCCAAGAGAAAAGAAGATCGACAAGGGGAGAAAATCAAAAAATACCATAATTACACTCCTCTCAGAGCATCCCTGGTCGAGATATACAAAGAAGTCTGTCATACGGAAAAAATCCCCCCAACACGACCACTCAAAGGCAAAAGGGGAGGAGGAAACCGGAAGGAATATTGTGAATACCATTGAGTCCGAGGACACTCCACAAATGAATGCTTCGACTTAAAAAATATCATAGAAAAGTTGGTGAGAGAAGGAAAATTAGATCGATTTCTGGCCACCCAAGATGATGATCAAAGAAAGAGACGAAGAGATGAAGATAGCGAATGAACCGAACGATCACCTCAGACGCCAGAGAGACATGTCCACATGATACATGGCAGATTCACAGAAGGAGGGATCCCCAAATCATCTCGCAAAAGATATCTCAAAGAAGTATATCATGTCAAGGGAAAGGAAGAAACACTCAACATCCCGGCAATAACATTTATTAAAGAGGATGCCTCCGGCATCATCCCAGGACACGACGATCCCATGGTCATCACCATCATATTGGCAAACGCCAATCTGCACCGCACCTTAATAGACCAAGGGAGTTCCGCCGACATCTTATTCAAAACAGCCTTCGATAAACTCGACTTAGAAGGAAAAGAACTTAAAGCATATCCAAACAGTTTGTTCGGACTAGGAGATACCCCGGTTCAACCACTGGGATACATACAACCTTCGGAAAAGGAAACCAATCTAGAACCCTCAAAATAGACTACATCGTGGTTGATGTAAATTCAGCTTACAATGTTCTCATAGGTCGGACAACACTCAACCAACTTGGTGCAATAGTCTCGACCCCACATCTATGTATGAAATTCCCCACTACGAAAGGAATAGCTACGATAAAAGCAGATCAAAAGATGGCACGTCGCTGTTATAATGAAAGCCTAAACCTCAGAGCCGGAGGAGAAGAGTTCCACATAATCGAGCTGGGCAGAGTCTAATGATGAGAAGAGCTTCGCGCACAGCCAGAAGGTGAGATAGAGAAGATTCAGATCGGGGATACTGCAGAAAAAACAACTAATATTGGCACAATCCTAAAAAAAGATTCAAAAGAACTACTAATACAATTCTTACGAGATAATGTTGATCTCTTCGTGTGGAAAGCCACAGACATGCCAGGAATAGACCCTAAGCTAATGAGTCATAAGTTGGCAGTCTACCCAGGATCTCGGCCTGTACAGCAGAGACGAAGAAAACTTGGGCCAGAGCGATCCTAGGCTATGGAAGAACAAGTACAAGCACTACTGGAAGCAGGATTCATAAGAGAGGTTAAATACCCACTATGGCTAGCCAACGTCGTCTTGGTGAAAAAATCAAATGGGAAGTGGCGAATGTGCACCGATTATACCGATCTCAACAAAGCTTGTCCAAAAGATCCATACTCACTCCCAAGTATTGATGCTCTGGTAGATGCTTCCTCCGGGTATAGATATCTCTCGTTTATGGACGCATACTCGGGGTACAACCAAATCCCCATGTATCCATCAGATCAAGAAAAAACCTCGTTCTTAACACCGAAAGCAAACTACTGCTACATTGTGATGCCTTTCGGTCTCAAGAACGCAGGAGCTACTTATCAAAGGCTAATGAATAAAGTCTTCTCAGATCACATTGGAAAGATCATGGAAGTCTACGTGGACGACATGCTAATAAAAACACAAAGCGAAGAGACATTGTTGTCCGACCTGGCCCAAGTGTTCGACACCATAAGAAAGCATGACATGCGACTCAATCCCGTGAAATGCACCTTCACAGTAGAAGCGGACAAATTCTTAGGTTTCATGCTCACACAAAGAGGAATTGAAGCAAATCTAGACAAATGTCATGCCAAACTCAACATGAAGAGCCCAACCTGTGTCAAACAAGTACAACAACTCAACGGGAGATTAGCCGCCCTATCCCGATTCTTAGTAGGATCCGTGATAAAATCTCTTCCCTTCTATGCTACTTTAAGAAAGGGAAAACAGTTCGAGTGGACACCAGAATACGAGCAGGCCTTCCAAGACTTTAAGAAATTCTTAGGACGGCCACCTATCATATCTCGACCACGAGAAGGAGAACCACTCATATTATATCTCGCAGTAGGAAGCTGGGCAATAGCCTCAGCACTGGTCAGAGAAGACAAGAATGGACAATAACCCGTCTACTTCATTAGCAAAGCACTACAGGGATCCGAGCTGAACTACTAGAAAATAGAAAAATTCGCCTATACTCTCATCTTAACATCCCGACGACTCCGCCCTTACTTCCAAGCTCACACCATTAAAGTTCGAACTAACCAGCCCTTAAAAGGAATATTGCAAAAAATAGATTTAGCGGGCAGAATTCTACAATGGGCAGTCGAGTTGTCAGAATTCGACCTCCAATATGAAGCTCGGACGGCCATTAAATCGCAATATCTGGCCGACTTTATCGCAAAATTCACAGATGCCCTGGAAACCCTCACAGAATGGAATCTCTATGTAGACGGCTCTTCAAATAAAACTGGAAGCGGCGCAGGTGTAATAATAGAAAGCAACCAAGGAACCCAAATTGAGCTCTCCCTCAAGTTCGGGTTCCCGACCTCAAATAACCAAGCGGAATATGAAGCATTGTTAGCTGGTTTGAAGCTGGCTGAAGAGGTGGGAGCTCAAAAACTCAACATTTACAGCGATTCACAAGTGGTCACATCACAAATAACAGGGAGCTACCAAGCCAAAGATCCCACCATGAAAAGGTATTTAGATAAGACCAAGGAACAGCTTGGACAAATCGGGGAATATAAGATCTGCCACATACCCCGCGAACAAAATGCCCGAGCTGACGCACTCTCGAAACTAGCCAGCACCAAACTAGGGGGCAACAATAGAAGCCTCATCCAGGAAATGTTACAGAACCCGTCAATTTCGGAAGAAGAAAAAGTCCTAGCCATAGTAAACCAGGACCATGGATGGATGACCCCCATAATCAACTACCTCAAGACAGGAACACTCCCGACAGAAGAAAAGGAGGCGAAAAGGCTAAAAAGGGAGGCACAGTACTACACCATCATAAACAACATACTGTACAAAAGAGGGATCTCAGTACCATTATTAAAATGCGTTCTGACCTCCTACATAAGGGAAGTGTTAGAAGAAGTACATGGCGGCATTGTGGCAATCATCTCGGAGCACGGGCTCTTGTCAAAAAAGTACTCCGGGCAGGGTTCTATTGGCCAATACTATAGAAAGAAGCCACAGAATTTGTAAAGACATGTCCACCATGTCAGAAACATGCTAACTTTCTCATCGCCCTGCCAGAAGAGCTCATCAGCGTGACTTCTCCTTGGCCGTTTGCAAATTGGGGATTCGATCTTCTCGGCCCCTTTCCCCAGGGATCAGGACAAGTTAAATTTCTCATAGTAGGGGTAGACTACTTTACAAAGTGGATCGAGGCAGAACCCCTAGCTAACGCCACCGCCCAAAGAAGTCGAAAATTCCTATATAGAAACATTGTTACAGGGTTCGGAGTTCCATATTCAATAGCCACAGACAATGGCACTCAATTCACAGATGCAGGCTTCAGAAAACTGGTAGCCGACTTAAACATAAGGCACCAGTACACCTCCATTGAACATCCACAGGCCAATGGGCAGGCCGAAGCCGCCAACAAAGTCATATTGGCCGGGTTAAAACGGAGATTACAAGATGCAAAGGGAGCCTGGGCAGAAGAGCTTCCACAGGTCCTATGGGCATATCGAACAACGCCACATTCCACCACAAAGGAATCCCCCTTCCGGTTAGCATATGGAATAGAAGCAATGATTCCAGTAGAGATTAGGAAAGATCGCCTAGAGCAATTCATTACAATGAGGAAGCAAACTCACAACTTCAGAGAGAAGAGCTCGACCTACTACCCGAAATCCAAGAAAGAGATTGGATCAGGGAGGAAGGTCTAAAACACCGAATGGCTTCCAGATATAATCAAAGGGTAGTACCGAGAAGTTTTGCAGAGAATGATCTTATCCTAATCCGAAATGATATTGGAACAACTCGACCAGGAGAAGGAAAGCTGGCAGCAAACTAGAAAGAACCCTACCGAGTTATAGAAGTACTGGGGAAGGGCTACTACAGACTATCCGAACTCGACGGACAAGAGCTCCCCAGATCATGGCACGCCTGCAACCTAAGAAGGTACTACAATTAGAAAAGGTAAAGGATCTCATTATTGGATGCACTCTTTTTCCTGAAAAGGTTTTTTAATGAGGCACCAGGTTGAGACCTAGACACTATCTGACTTAAAGGGATGAAAAAATTCCCACATATATATATTCGCACGTTTCTTTGAAATAAAATTTATTTAGATATTCCACAAGATTTTAAGACGCATTAATCTGAAGTATTCATCATCCGATTATAAAGCAACAGATCGGCAGAAAGTGAAAAACAATTTCACTGCACGATCACGTTAAAGATAACTGTCCAATAAAGGTGAAAACGCGATTCACCCAAAAGATGATCTAAAGATGCTAACCACTTTCTACAAATCGGCAAAGATGAACACAGAATAATGTAAGAAGTTATCGAAAGCAATCCACAAAAGAACCTGACGAGGTCTTACGGATAGCTGAAATGATAACTTAAAGACTGGCCGACGTTCAGAAGTCGGACCAAGTCAACCCAAGTTATAAGTAAACCCTGGAAAGAGGTCTGGCCAACCCTATTAAAGAGGATTACTTTAACTTAGAAAGAGATCTACCTAACGAAGTCGGTTTCCTACAAAACGAAGTTATAAAAGTAATCCCTGAAAGAGACCTGACAAAGGTCCAAGAAAGAGGATTACAAAAATAACTTAGAAAGAAATCGACCTAACGAAGTCGGTTTCCTACAAAACGAAGTTATAAAAGTAATCCTTGAAAGAAACCTGACAAAGGCCCAAGAAGGAGGATTACAAAAATAACTTAGAAAGAGATCGACCTAATGAAGTCGGTTTCCTACAAAACGAAGTTATAAAAGTAATCCCTGAAAGAGACCTGACAAAGGTCCAAGAAAGAGGATTACAAAAATAACTTAGAAAGAGATCAACCTAACGAAGTCGGTTTCCTACAAAACGAAGTTATAAAAGTAATCCCTGAAAGAGACCTGACAAAGGTCCAAAAAAGAGGATTACAAAAAATAACTTAGAAAGAGATCGACCTAACGAAGTCAATCTCCTACAAGTTATGAAAGTAATCCCCAAAGGAAACCTAATAAAGTTCCTAGAAAAGGGATTACAGAAATAACTTAGAGGGGGACCAACGCAAAATAATCAGTTACGGAGCGCCAAAAATACGTACGAAAGCGAGAAAACTGAGAAACAAGTCAGACCCACATAGACAAAAACTCAAAGGATTCAAGCCATAAACAAAACGCACAAAGTAATCCCAAGAAGTCGAGCTGTAAGGTTCCAGCATTCTCAGAAAGCAGAAGAGAAAACAGGTCAAAAACCTTGATATAATCTACAAAGTTATAAAAGCCTCGGCGGCCATCAACACTTACCAAAGATAGCGAGCTACTCTTTGTTTTTCAAAATAAAAGTTGCTAAAACAAGAAACTAGAAACCGTCAGCAAAATAAACAAAGTTTTAAAGAGCCCACAAGCCGGGCCAACTACATAAATATCTGGAAAGAGATCAGCAAGCATCAGGAGCCTTCTTGGCAGCATCAGAACAAGGAGAAGGAGGGCGAGTCTGAATAGGCACAGCATCTATAGTTCCATCCTCCCAGTTCAGAACCTGACAATCCGAATCAGGTGCAATCGGAGGAGCAGAAGAAGTCGACACTTTGGTAGAGGACACAGGGGGAGGATCAGCATCATCATCACCCTCGTCATCAGGGACAATTTTGCCATCCCTGACAACGTTGTCCAGGCTGAAAAAGGCGAGATCGGCCTCGGGAGCAATGACCCGAACTTGCTCTTTCAAGTTCTCGTAAGCAGCAGTCACGCTGCCAACAAGATGACCTTGGAGCTCAGAATAATCTTCCCGGGCATTATCCAACTCCCTCCTCAGACGCATCACCTCCCGATAAGTCGTAACGTAACTATCCTTATGCATCAGGGCTGTGTCCTCGGCCAACCTCAAAGAAGCTGCCAGTGAAAGGGAACTCGCCTTCTCATTCTCTAGATCCTTCTCCAACTTGGTCACCTTTAATTCAAGTTCCTCCTTCAGCCCCTTCATCCGGTCAAACTCATGCTTTGCCTCCTCCATAAATGCTTTGGTAGCATGAAGAGGAAGATTTTGAGCAGTCCGGTATATAGCAGCCGCCATATACGCCATCTGTACGTGATTTCGGGCCATAAATTCCAAATGATGGATGATGGACACATCGTCCATTGAGAGGGTACCATAGGGACCGATTTGCTGATCCACAAATTCAATGGCATTAAAATCGGGAGCGTTGAGGTCGAAAGGCTCAGCTGTTTTTTGTTTTTTATTGGGAGGAGTAACAGAAGGAGCAGCAGAAGTAGGGTGAGGATCCACCAGACGAACTCAGGGAGTAGGGATCACCTTCTTCACCCCAGGGGAACTCGGCACAGACGGCTTCACATGCACTTGGGAGGATTCTTCCCCAGCCGCCTTGGCCGAGATGTTTTTGGCAGCAGTCGCCCTCTGCGCTCTTTTAAAAGCTTTCATGGATTCATTATTCTTTATCGCCTCTGTAAATAAATCAAAAATTAAGCTACAAGTCGGAAAAGACAGTTACGAGTAATATAAAAAAGATAAAAAAGGAAACACAAAATACCCAGCTCAGTTTGAAGAAGAGAGGGATTGGTTAGAAATTTCTTTGTGTCGAGATGGGGAGGTTGACCCCAGTGTTCTTCCAAGACAGTCACAAAGGCTCGCTCAGCCTCATCCAACATTTCCCACGTATATCGGGACACCCTCACATCTTTTTGCCATTCCAAGGAAAAAGCAAGCTCGTCATTTTCATCCAGAAAGAAGGGCCGAGCTTCTTCAACAGCTCGGACCTTGAAAAAGTAGTTTTTAAAATCACGGAATGACTCGTGAAACATGGAAAAAACCTTCTTTCCTTGGGTAGAGAAAAAGGAGACCCAAGTTGCCTTCTTTTTTACCACTCCGGGCTTAGTCAAGACAAACAGATAGAAAAAGAGAGATTGGGAAGCAGGGATACCAAAACCATTGCACAACAATTTAAAAATCTTTATGAAACCCCAAGAATTAGGGTGAAGTTGAGAGGGGGTGACATTACAGGACCATAACATGTCGATCTCAAATTTAGTGAAGGGAAGGGTGATACCCAGCTGACCAAAGAAAAAGTCATAAACATAGAAGAAAGGGCGATCATCAACAACCCGAGTAGAGAAGCAAACTCTCTCGTCAGAAGAGGAAGGGACAAGTTCATAGTTCTTCTCATTACCAGGATTACTACAGACACTATGGAACTGCCTAAGCTGCGCGCAAAACTCAGAATCAACCAGAGAGACACACATAAGAACCGTCGAGTCCACCCAATTGGCCATGCCCTCAGGGACCTGGGATGGCATCTCTACAACGTTATTTCAGGAAGACATGAGGCCAACTAAAATCCTACAAAAAGAAAAGAAGAGTGAATTACTTTAAAAACATCTCGGATGAAGGGCAAAACAACTCGACGGACGGACAAACAGAAAAGGAAAACCCCAAGACTCAAGCCAAAAGTCCTGGGGCATCCCTTGGAGGCAGTAACAAAGCAAGGTTTTTTAGGAAATCTCTACAGCTCACGTCCTGACACTCATCAAAAAGAAAATAAAGTCTCAAAGGATACAAAGGAAGTAAAAATGCAAAGTCGCCACCCTTCTACAGTTCATTGTCAAAAACACCAAAAATGCCAAACAGAAAAACAGCAAAGACGCAAACTTTTTTGGAATCAAGCAAAAAATCATCAGCGAAGGCACAAGCAGAAACGACGACAACATAAAGAAAAAGATTCAAGCAACAAGAAAAAAGATTCGCACCATAAACGAAGAAATTCCAGAGCATGCAACAATCGGGCATGATAAAAGCAGAAAGACCCA
Organism: Arachis duranensis; assembly: GCF_000817695.3. Classification (NCBI taxonomy): domain Eukaryota; kingdom Viridiplantae; phylum Streptophyta; class Magnoliopsida; order Fabales; family Fabaceae; genus Arachis; species Arachis duranensis. The sequence continues at coordinate 39,010,034 of NC_029772.3, read as the reverse complement.
AACTTCCTCTAAACAAAATGCAAACTTCCCACATACAAGGAAACAGAAGAAAGAAAAAACAAACCTGGAAAAATGTAGAAGAAAACCTCGAAAGCTAAAAGAACATAAGCCACAAAGCCACCCCTTGAAAGCGGAAAACTGCGGAGGAAAAAACCTAGAAGTCACCCCTCTTTCACAGAAAGCAGCGACAGAACAGATGGAAAAAACTACGAAAGAAACAGAAAATGAGAGAGTAAAGGGAGAAGTTACGAAGAAGAAGTGAAGAAGAGAACCGTTTTTTGATTGAGAAATTCAAAATAAAAAACCAAGAGAAAATGGGGCAATTAATGCCAATTAAATGCAGATATCAAAACCCTCTCGTGTTCCCAAAAAGCGCTGATATAAAAATGTGCGCTTTTAGAGGAAAACGTTCTACATTCAAAAGATACTACAAAGGAATCGACAAAATGCTTGAGTTCGGCTTCACCAAAGAAGGACCGAAGTCAAAGACTCGACCTCAAAGAAGTCTGAGCTCAAGCAGGGGCACTGTTCATACCCTAGGTCGAGCTGTCCGACCCGGGATGTTTGACAAACAAAGCGACCGACCTCTTCAGGTCAGGACAACCGGACCTCTTCCCAAAGAGCTCGACCAAGTCACCAGGAAAGCCCAAAGAAGGGCCCAAATAGAGGAACACGCCCCAAATCCTAAGGCAGCCCAAGCCTACAGAGAGAAGGGTGGTTCCCTTGAAGATAAGATGACCTCACTTGAAGATAAAGATAAAGATAAGATAAGATAACTAACTTATCTTATCCACAGAAGGTCACGTCTCACCATTATAAATACACTGGAGCACCCAGGTATAACTCATACTCTGATTTTACTCAATACCTGCTTAATACCCTTGCTAACTTAAGCATCAGAGTCCCTTGCAGGTACCCCCACCCTCTGGGGATGAAGGATCAGCACCATCACCAAGTCCAACAAGTCGGACACAGCGGCTCCAGCCACCATCATCAAGTCGGACACAAGAGTTCTGACAAGCACAGAAGATCTCGTCCGAGATCGACCTACAGTTTCAAGTAACCCCCAGAACAGTCACTACCCAACTCAGCTCGGATAAGAGAAGGGTCCCCTAAAGATCTCTTTGTATCGAGATGAGGAGGCTCCCCCCAAATATCTTCCAACACATTTACAAAGGCCCGCTCAACCTCATCAAGAATCTCCCACGAGTACCGAGACACCACGACATTCTTTTACCAACACAAGGGGAAGGTAGGCTCACCATTCGACTCTAAGAAAAATTGCCGAGCTCCGTCAATAGCTCGGACCTTAAAGAAGTAATTCTTAAAGTCCCTAAAGGACTCGTCATACATAGCAAACACCTTATGTCCCTGGGCAGATTGAAAGGAAATCCAAGAAGCTTTCTTTTTGGAGGAAATTCCGGGCTTAGTCAAAACAAAGAGGTAAAGAAAGATTGGGAAGGTTTGACATCCAACTCTTGGGAAAACAACTGAAAGATCTTGATAAAACCCCAAGAGTTCGAATGGAGTTGGGATGGAGCAACGTTACACGACCACAACAAGTCAGTCTCGAAGGAAGTAAAAGGGAAAGTAATGTTCAGCTGGCTAAAAAAATAGTCATAGGCATAAAAGAAGGGACGCTCCCCCTGAACCAAGGTCGGGAAACAAATCCTCTCATCAGAATCAGGTGCTACAAGCTCATAATCTTTCTCCTGGGCACGACTACTACAAATCCTACGACGTTTTCTCAGCTTTGTACAAAACTCAGCATTTACCACGGAGACACACATCAACACGAGGGAGTCCAGCCAATCAGACATACCCTCAGGAATCTTGGAATACGTCTCAACAATATTTTTGCGAGAAGACATGGCCAACTAGTCCTATAGCAAGAAAAAGAAAATGGATTACTAACCAAAACAGCTTGGGCGACATGAAAACATATCGGACAAACATGACTTCGAGCAACACAAACAGTAAAAGGAAAGCCCCAAGACACACACCAAGGTCCAGGGGCATCCTTTGGAGGCAGGGACAAGAGTAAGGGCCTAGGAAAAGTCTACTAGGTAACACCCCAACAAATTCTCCGCAAAGAAAGATGATCCCATTTCAAACAAGCAACAACACAAGAAAGGAAATCAAAGCAAAACACCAGAAAATTGTCAAAGGCGCAATCTTTTTTGAAAAGCAAACAGTAGTTCATCAGAAGTACGATCAAGAAAAAACAGCGACAACATGCAAAAACCCTAGGAATGTCAAAACTGTCATCCACCCATGAGTATACATAAGGTCGAGAAAAAACCAGAAAGCACACATCACAGTAACAATCAAGCATGGTAATACAAAAAGGCTCTAGCCTTCCAAACACAAACTCAAGCAAAATCGGAACTTTGCCAAGGATAGAACAAAATAAAGAAGCATAAAGAAAGAACCAACCTGAAAGAGGAAGTGACAAAAGAGGGGTGAAAATCCAGAAGTTACCTTGAAAACGGAAGAAGCTCCAGTAACCACCAATGACGCCATGAAGAGAAGCGCAAAAAAGGCTCAGGCAAAGACAGAAAAATGAAGAAAGGTGGAGTTAAGGCGAGCAGAAGAGAAATTGCAATAAGCAAAGAAGAAGGAAATAGAAGCGAAAAGTTTTTTGAAAAGATTTCAAAGTGAGAAAAGGAAACGGCGAAGGGAGGAATTAACGGGTTTTTAAAACCCTCGCATGTTCCCAAGAAAATGTAAAACGCACGTTACAAGAAGAAACGTCACACATTTAAAGCTACTTAAAGGAAGTTCCACAAACAGACCCAACAAAAAATGCTTGAGTCCGGCTTCCGCAAAAGAAATCGAAAAACTCGACTTCAAAAGAAAGACCGAGCTCGAGCAGGGGCACTGTTCATACCCTAGGTTGAGCTGTTCGACCTGGGATGTTTACGACAAGTCGACTGACCTCTTTAGGACAGGACCATCCGACCTCTTCTCAAAGAGTTTGGCCAAATCACCAGGAAAGCCAAAAAAATGGACCAAACAGAGGAGCACGACCCAAACTCAAAGGCAGCCCAAGCTAGGGAGAAAAGGGCAGTTTCCTTGAAGATAAGGTAACCCCACTCAAAGATAAGATAAGATAAGATAACTATCTTATCTCCAAGAAGGCCATTCCACACCATTATAAATACACTAGAGCACCCAGGTATAACTCATACTCTGATTCTACTAAAAACCTGCTTAATACCCTTACTAACTTAAGCATCGGAGTCCCTTGCAGGTACCACCACCCTCCGGTGACGAAGGATTAGCACCACCACCATGTCCAACAAGTCGGATACGGCGGCTCCGGCCATCATCATCAAGTCGGACATAACAGCTCCGACCAGTACAGAAGATCTCGTCCGAGATCGACCTACAGTTTCAGGTAAAACCCTCGGAAAAGTTACTAACCAAGTAGCTCGGGCAAGTATGAAAACAACTTGGACAAATAGCATGCAAACACAGCACTAAAAAGGGAAACCCCAGGACTCACAGAAAAGTCCAGGGGCACCCTTTGGAGGCAGTAACAAGGCAAGAAAGGGTAAAAAAGGGAATCAACAGTTGAAAAGCTTAAAGCCTTAAACACCTCTTCACAAGAAGACACAAAGAAATTAATTCTTCTCTGACTAAATGACACTCCACACAAAACAGTAGAGAGAGTCATCATCATCGAACAGACTGCACAGAAATCAGCATGAAGATACAACCTTTCCCAACAAAGTAGAAAAATTCAAGGAAAGATCCGCACATAAAGAAGGTATATAAAAAGAAAGAGACAGGGGCAAGCGACAACCCAAAAAAGCCCTAAAAGCAACAACAATCAGACACAAAAAACAGAAAAGATTCAAACTTTCCAAAATAAATCCAAACAAAGGTTAAAACATTCATATATAACGATGCAAGTTTGTAGAAAGTGGTGTGGAAAAGTAAAAAGAGAAGAAGAAAAACCAACCTGCAGAGGGAAGGAGGCAATATCTACTAAGGAGAACAAAGGCGACGACAAAAACCACGCTAGCAATCACCTTTCGAGCAAAGAAAAGGGGAAGCACGATAATTGGAAAGACTTGAGAGCAAGAGAACGAAGCGCCAGCAAATGGTCGAAGGGAAAAGAGAGAAGGAAGCTAAAGTAAACCTTTGAAATTTCAAAAGGGATACTGATGAGCGGATAATTTGTACGCTTTTTGGCATTGTTTTTAGTATGTTTTTGGTATGATATAGTTAGTTTTTAGTATATTTTTATTAGTTTTTAGTTAAAATTCACTTTTCTGGACTTTACTATGAGTTTGTGTGTTTTTCTGTGATTTCAGGTATTTTCTGGCTGAAATTGAGGGACCTGAGTAAAAATCTGATTCAGAGACTAAAAAGGACTGCAGATGTGGTTAGATTCTGACCTCCCTGCACTCGAAGTAGATTTTCTAGAGCTACAGAAGCCCAATTGGCGCGCTCTCAACGGCGTTGGAAAGTAGACATCCTGGGCTTTCCAGCAATATATGATAGTCCATACTTTGCCCAAGATTTGAT
>NC_029772.3:39003092-39004381 GCF_000817695.3 Arachis duranensis | reverse complement strand
TCATTGGACCGAGGTTTCAACTTATCATCACAAGAGCTTGTTGATTTCTATCAATCTTGCTTTTGGAGCAGTGATCTGCTAAGGCTTGGCTGGCCTTTGGCCATGTCTAGTGTTTTGGACCGAAGCTTTCTTTGAAAGCTTGGCTGGCTGTGAAGCTATGTCTAATTCCTGGACCGAAGTCTTAGACTAGCATTGCACTGATTCCTGGAATTCTCATTAAGAATTTTGATACCTTTTTCCATTTAATTTTCGAAAAACACCAAAAAATTTACAAAATCATAAAATCCAAAAATTTCTTGTTTGAGTCTAGTGTCTCATCTTAAGTTTGGTGTCAATTGCATGCATCCATTCATGTGTCTTAAAGATCTTCAAGTAATTCTTGATGATTTTCGTGCCTGATCTTTGCTTAAGGATCTTCAAGTAATTCTTGATGATTTCTTGCTCTGATCTTTGAATTCCATTGACTTGAGTGTTTTGTGTGTCTCATGCATTTTCATCCTGTTAGTGTCAGTAGTATACAAACTACTAAGTTTGGTGTCTTGCATGCATTGTTATTTGATTCTTATTGCATTTTGATTTGTCCTAATTATTAAAAATCCAAAAATATTTTTACTTTTTGTCTTCTCAAGTCAATCATATAGAGAATTGAAGATTCAGAACATACAGCAGAGGAATTGCACAGAAAAAGCTGGGCATTTAAAACGCCCAGTAAGGAAGACAGATTGGCGTTTAAACACCAGCCAGGGTACCTGGTTGGGCGTTTAACGCCCAAAAGGGTATAGTTTTGGGCGTTAAACGCCAGAATGTGCACCATTCTGGGCGTTTAACGCCAGGATGGCTAAAAGGGAAGATTTTGTTTTCAAATCAAATTTTTTTTTAAAGTTTTCAAAATCTTTTTAAAATCAAATGTTTTTCAAATCAATTTTTCAATCAAATCTTTTTCAAAATCAATTTCTTTCCATTTTCAAAGATACTTGCTACCAATTAATGATTTGATTCAACATTTCAAGTATGTTGCCTTTTCTGTTGAGAGAGGTTTAATGTTTGAATCATATCTTTTCTTGTTAGCCAAGTTTTTAATTTTCAAAATCAAATCTTTTTAAAATGTTTTTCAAATCATATCTTCTCAATCACATCTTTTTTTTTAAAAAACTAATCAAATCTTCTTAACCACATCTTTTTCAAAATAGTTTTCAATCAAATCTCTTTGATTTCTAATTTCAAAATCTTTTTCAAAAATCACTTTATTTCTTTCCCACTTTCATTTTCGAAAATTAAGTAATGTTTTT
>NC_029772.3:39000685-39001164 GCF_000817695.3 Arachis duranensis | reverse complement strand
ATACCTTGTACCATAGGCACCATGACCTTCAAGAAGGCCTTGTGTGACTTAGGGTCAAGTGTAAACCTCATGCCTCTCTCTATAATGGAGAAGTTAGGGATCTCTGAGGTGTATGCTGCAAAAATCTCACTAGAGATGGCAGACAACTCAAGAAAACAAGCCCATGGACTTGTAGAGGATGTTCTGGTTAAAGTTGAAAACCATTACATCCCTATTGATTTCATAGTCCTAGAAACTGGGAAGTGCATGGATGAATCCATCATCCTTGGCAGACCCTTCCTAGCCACAGCAAAGGCTGTGATTGATGTTGATAGAGGAGAGTTGATCATTCAAGTGAATGAAGAATCTTTGGTGTTTAAGGCCCAAGGATATCCCTCTGTCATCATGGAGAGGAAGCATGAAGAGCTTCCCTCAAAACAGAGCCAAACAGAGCCCCCACAGTCAAACTCTAAGTTTGGTGTTGGGAGGCCACAACCAAA
>NC_029772.3:38997664-38998279 GCF_000817695.3 Arachis duranensis | reverse complement strand
TAAGGTGGACCCGTTCCTTAATTTCCTTGTTCTGTATTTTTCTGTTTTTTTTCGAAAATTAATGCTTATGTTTGTCCATGTTTGTGTCTTATGATCATTAGTGTCTTAGTGTCTATGCCTTAAAGTTATAAATGTCCTATGAATCCATCACCTTTCTTAAATAAAAAAATTTTGTGCTTAATTGAAAAAGAAAAGAATTGCATGAATTTTGAATTTTATAATAGTTTGATTATTTTGATGTGGTGGCAATACTCTTGTTTTCTGAATGTATGCTTAAACAGTGCATATGTCTTTTGAATTTGTGGTTCATGAATGTTGGCTCTTGAAAGAATGATGAAAAAGGAAACATGTTACTGAGGATCTGAAAAATCATAAAAATGATTCTTGAAGCAAGAAAAAGCAATGAAAAAAAAAAGAAGAATAGAAGAAAAACGAAAAAAAAAAGAAGAAAGAAAAAGAAGGAAATAAAGTTGTGATCCAAGGCAAAAAGAGTGTGCTTAAGAACCCTGGACACCTCTAGTTGGGGACTCTAGCAAAGCTGAGTCACAATCTGAAAAGGTTCACCCAATTATGTGTCTATGGCATGTATGTATCCGGTGGTAATACTGGAAGACA
>NC_029772.3:38989347-38996544 GCF_000817695.3 Arachis duranensis | reverse complement strand
ATTCTGAGTAGGATTCAATGATTGAATGACTGTGACGTGCTTCAAACTCCTAGCAGGCGGGGCGTTAGTGACAGACGTAAAAGAATCACTGGATTCTATTCCGACATGATCGAGAACCGACAGCTGAATAGCCGTGCCGTGACAGGGTGCGTTGAACATTTTCACTGAGAGGATGGGAGGTAGCCACTGACAACGGTGAAACCCTACATAAGCTTGCCATGGAAAGGAGTAAGAAGGATTGGATGAAGACAGTAGGAAAGCAGAGAGACGGAAGGGAAGGCATATTCATACGCTTGTCTGAAGTTCCTACCAATGAATTACATAAGTATCTCTATCTCTATCTTTATGTTTTTATGCGTTCATCACCATATCCATTTGAGTTTGCCTGACTAAGATTTACAAGATGACCATAGCTTGCTTCATACTAACAATCTCCGTGGGATCGACCCTTACTCGCGTAAGGTTTATTACTTGGACGACCCAGTGCACTTGCTGGTTAGTTGTGTGAAGTTGTGTAATGCCATGGTATTGAACACCAAGTTTTTGGGGTTCATGACCGGGGATTATGAGAGTTGTAAAAAGTATTGTTCACAATTTCGCGCACCAGATACGAAGAGGGAAGCAAAGGAAATGGCAAAATGGGAGTTAATGAGTTTTTAAAGCTTCGCACGTTTCCAAGGAAAGCACAACGCGCGTTGCTATTAAAAAGGAAACGCACCGCATTCAAAGTCCTATGAGGAGTTCTACAAAACGGATCGACAAGTGCTCAATCACGACTTTCACAAAAGGGGTCGAAGTCTAAAAAGACACGACCTCAGAAGAAAGACCGAGCTCAAGCAAGGGCACTGTTCATACCCCGGATCGAGCTATGCGACCCGGGCTGATTTTGGACAATGCGACCAACCTCTTCGGACCAGGTTCCCCGATCTCTTCACAAAGAGTTTGGCCAAATCTACTAGAGGGCCGAAACAGGCCCGAACTAAGAGACACAACCCAAATCCAAGAGCGGCCAAGGCCTAGAAAGATAAAGGCAGTCCCCCTTGAAGATAAGATAGCTTCACCCAAAAAGATAAGATAAGATAACTATCTTATCTCCAAAAAGGTCATCCCACACTACTATAAATACACTGCAGCACCCAGGTATAACTCATACTCTGGTTCTACTAAAAAAAACCTGCCTGAAGCCCGTGCTAACTTAGGCATCGGAGTCTCTTGCAGGTACCACCACCCTCCGGTGATAAAGGATCAGCAGCACCACCAAGTCCAGCAAGTCGGACACATCGACTTCGGCCACCGTCATAGATCTCGTCCGAGACTGACCTACAGTTTCAGGTAACCCTCGGAACACTACTCATCCATCACCTTCCTATCCCTTTCAAGCTCCAACAGATTAGAAATAGAAAGCAAATAAGACGAGGACATTGCACTCATTAACAAATTCAGAGCATACTCTTCGTTAGCCACTCTATTCTCACAGTCTAAAATCTGCTTAGGTTCTGGAGACCAAAAATCAGGGAATATTTCCTCAAGCAATGAATCTAAAAAGAATGGATAAAAATCCTCGACAATCTGAACCTTTACGAACATTTCTTTAAAATCTTTGAAAAATTGTTTGTATAGACTAAACACACCACGACCCGGATGGCTACGCAAATTTATCCACCCACTCCTCTAGACTCATTTAGCTTGGAACAATGAAAAAATAAGCCAAGAGAGGGGTAACACTCAAGGTACTCCAACAAGCACTCAAAGGCTCGAACGAACGCCCACGAATTCGGGTATAATTGCGTTGGAGTACATTAAGCTGGGCTAAGACTCCACATTCGAAATCAGTAAAGGGAAGTTGCATACCAAGTTCAGTTAATATGCAAGTATAAATATAGATGTAGCTCCAATCAGGCCTCTTCTCACAGATACTGTCACTCACATCACATGGTAAAAACCTAATCTCTAACTCGCTACTTGATGACATGTCACCATGTCATGTTTCTCTATGCTTTTTCATACAAGAAATTGATGATTTGTGCTTAAATATTGAATGCTTTGGTGCTTAAATAGTATTTCTTTGATCTTTTGATTTGATAAACTTTGTAGGAAATAAAAAGAAAAAGAAGCAAAGAAGCACAAAATAAGCTAAAAAGGAGAAAAAAGAGTTTTGGGGCACACTTTGAAATTGGAACACACTTTGAAGTCTTAGGCCACGCTTTTAAGCGTGGCCCATGACCATAAAACCTTGGCCTCATACACATGCATTAATGCTTATACATGCATGCATTTAAGTATAAATGGCCGAATGAATGAAATGTTGCATAAAACATTTAATTAATAATGCCAAATGAATAAACTAAATGAATGCTATGTTAAGTAATTGGCATTACTAATTATATGTAATAATATAATGTATGCATGCATTCAAGCCAATGAATCATGGCATTACGTTCATTAATTGGCATTGCTAATAAAACTTAATGCATGTATAAAGCATTTGGTCATTAAAGAATGAATGCTACGTAATGCATTGGCATTAATTAATGAATGGATGCATAAATGAACACTAGCGTTCATGGGCCACCAAGAATTGCTAGGCCAAAGAAAAGCTATGCTTCAACAAGGAAAAAGGCATCAAGGCACTAGCGCTCGGTTAACGTTGTAAACTTTATCGGGCTCCCACTCAAAAGAAAATGCAAGGAGATGGTCAAAAATGAAGCTAGCAAGGATCGAACCAGGGACACAAGGAGAAGGAAGGAGCGTTAGTGTGCAAGGAAATTATACAATATGTCTCCAGCAAGAATCGAAGCTGGGGACCTCTCTCAAACACAAAGAGCGCTGTGCTCTCTCCATTCACCGAGCGCTAGGAGGCAGTGCCAGGGGATGTCATGCAACAAAGGAGGCCTGGGCCAAGGAAACAAGTATTGAGTGCTGCGCTCTCCTTGTCAACCGAGCGTTGCCCTGGGAGTGGTATCTACATGGGTCAAAATTCAATTAAAATTTCATTTAAATTCAATTCTTCACCAAATTGAAAAACCCACTCTTCTTTAAATCCAAAGCAAGTAAAGTCCATTGACTCAAAGGTACAAGAAACAATTAGATTAGGAATTTCATTTTAATTTTAATATCATTTTTATTTTCACTTTGTAAAGCCTATATAAAGACATGAATTTCATTTCATTGAAAGGCTGGCTCCACTAGGGAGCATTAGGAGTAGAGAGCTCTCTCTTTTAGTTTTCTTTTTTTGAATTTAAGTTCTGTATTCGGATTGAAAGAATTCTGTTTCATTCTTGATCTGAAACTTCTCTTTGTTCTTCTTCTGCATAATCTTAGTGAATTGAGAATTGAATCTGTTTCCTTTACTGCTTTCATTTTTCTTTTCCTCTACATATTGTTCTCTGTTGGATTAAGGAAGGAATTGAGATCTAGACTTGTTTTGTGCTCTCATTGAGCCTCTGACTCTTGAATTTCCTTCATAGATCTTGAAATTGAATTGAATTTACTTTCTGTTTTGTTCTTCACTGAAATTTTCCCTTTATGTTTAGATTTGCTGCAACTCTCAATTTAGTTTGCTGTGAGCTTGATTTACTTTCCTGCACATTTATATTTTCTGCAATTGTTTTGATTGATCGATCTATTGCTTCCTTTAATTTCCAACACCCAGCCCCCTTTACATTTGGTGCAATTTACATTTCTTGTTCTTTAAGATTTTGTCAATTTACTTCCTGCAAGTGAGATCTGCTGCAATTTTACTTTCCTTTTCATTCAAGCTTTAGCTAATTTACATTTTGCTCTTTACTTTCACTGCAATTTACTTCCCGCAATTTAAATTCCTTGCAATTTCCTTTCTATTGGTTACACTTCACACAATTCACTCAATGTTAGCTTGACTAAACTAATCACCCTCTAAAGTTGCTTGATCCATCAATCCCTATGGGATCGACCTCACTCTAAGTGAGTTATTACTACTTGATGCGACCCGGTACACTTGCCGGTGAGTTATGTGTGTTGGAATTCGTTTTCCAAATAATACACATCACTACCATTCCTCACCCACCAAGTCTCGTTCAACTATTTTACCAACTCCGCACTACTGAAAATAGAAATGCGACCCCTCACATCACCATCAACCCAACTATAAACATTACCATCATCAACCACAAAATGTTTCTTTCTCCCCATTACAGCAATGAAACAAAAACAAACAGAGAAAAGTACAAGACAGAAGTTCACTAACCTTTTTTAGTCATGATGCTTCCCTCGGTACAAGTACAACGTTTATAAGACAAAACGTTCACCACACCAACAGGCAGTTGAAGTGACAAATCGAACTCCCAAGACAATCACTAACCCATGATCCCTTATCTACATGCAACAAAAAACCAGAAGAAAGCAGGCTGCACACATAAATGCAAAGCCCAAGTAACTAAAGCCCATATATAACAAAAAACAAAAAAACACGTTGACCTTTGGGGCTCCAACATAGTCTCGTAAGATAAAAAGCTCCAGAAGCCGAGAATAAAGAAGCTCAACCTATTTTTTAACAGGCCAAGCTTGGGGGCTGTAATCCATACAAACAACCTCGGCTTCAAGAGCTTTGACTGAGCTTTGCTTAAACAGAAAAATAATCTTCAGAACTCACTAACAAACCAAGATTCTCAGACCAACAAACCACTAGAGAATATCCCTAAAAATTTGCCAAATAAGCTCAGCACAACAGCTAGAAGCCAGGATTCCATTGCCTATATAAGTTTACCATCCAACCCTCCTCAGGGCAAACTTCTTTTTTCAGCAATCACATAGAATACACCACTCACTGATAATATCTTGCTGTTTTCAGTTATTCTCTCGCTCTCTCTCTTAAGAAAAATCACTGACTTGAGCGTCAGAGTCTCTTTTGTAGGTTCCACACCAAGGTCGTCCAAGTTTCGAGGAACACCTTCCGAGTTAGAAGAGACCTACCGAGGAAGCACGTGTCCGAGCTATAATTCGGGAGAAATATCCTTGATCGGAACAAGAGTATTACAAAATAAAGCTTCATTAAAAATGATTAAAAATGTATTTTTGTATTTATAATGCATTAAATAATTATCAAGGATTGTAGTGTATGAAATGAATTTATTTGAATCTGGAACGTCCAATGATGTAAAAAAAATTTTAAAGAGATAAAACACAAGTCAATAAATTACAAAATTTATTAAATAATGTAATTCTTTGTGTAAGTTACAGAAACAAGTTGGCATAAACTTATAGTTCAGATGGGAGATATACAATAAAATTATCCAAAAACATAGCTTCAAAAAAATTATATGGACTACTGACAATGAAGCATATCTTTGATTATGTTTAGCAAGGTATGGTATTATTAAGAATCGAGATGCTAGCGTAATTTGTAATTAGAGGCTTTGAACACATGGGATATGCTACTGAGAAGACAAAGTATTCAATTGAGAGATCAAAAGAAGGACGAATGTGTACTATATAAAGAATGACCTGAAACGATGTGATAGGAGTAATGACATGATTAGAATATGGCACGTTTAGAATGTGTAAAACTCTTCCTCACACTTTCTGTACTTTCTGTTAATTTTGTTAGGCTTAATCTTCCACTTTCAGTTAGTTAGTTAGTTGTTAGAAGGTACTGGAAACTTAACAGCTTTGTCATTTCACTGCTCAATCTCACCCCTTATAAGTAATCCTCTTCATCACTTGTAATAGCAACTTTGTGATTCAACTTCCATTTCAATCAATGAAACCTCTTCTCTTCTCTATTTTCTCTGCTCTCTCTCTCTAGCTATCTACTTCTTTTTTTATTCTTTTCCTTAAAGATCACCCTCTGTGATCTGGTATCTTTAATGGTATCAGAGCACATGGTGCCATAGCTTCCGCAAGATCCAAATCACAAGAACAAGAAAATCAGAGCCGCACACAATGTCTCAGGCGTGCCACTTGATGTCGAAGGCCATAAAAGGGCCATAAAAGATAACTCATTTGATCATTGCAATTCATGAGCTAATTGATGAATATTATGGTACATTGCTTTGAAATGGGTTAGTGCTGAATTTCAGGTGAAATATGCAACAAAAAAAGGGAAGAAAACAACAAAACAGAGCTGGGCGTGTGAAACTGGCGTGCCACTTGGAGCAAAGGCCATGAAAGTACATGGGCGTGGCATGCCAGGAGCTGGGCGTGGCACGCTGGTACAGTTTTCCAGAGAGCAATGCTAGAAGCCACAAGAGGGGCGTGGCACGCCAGGACCATTAACCATTATGGGCGTGGCACGCGAAGAGCTCGGCATGGCACGCTGGTATAATTTTCCAGAGAGCAATGCTAGAACCCACAAGAGGGGCGTGGCACGCCAAGATGGGCATGGCACGCCAGGACCATTAATCATTATGGGCGTGCCACTTGATGTTGAAGGCATGGCACGCAAGCTCCCAACCATCACTTATGCGTGCCACTTGAAGACCCAGGTGTGGCACGCCAATGCTAGAGAAGGCCAAGTAAAGCTGGGCGTGCCACTTGATATCGAAGGCGTGGCACGCCAGCTCCCAACCATCACTTGGGCGTGCTACTTGAGCATCCAGGCGTGGTACACCAATGCTAGGAAAGGGCAAGAAAAGCTGGGCGTGCCACTTGAGATCGAAGGCGTAGCATGCCAAGCTCTCATTCTCACTTAGGCGTGCCACTTGAATACCAAGGCGTGGCACGCCAACCCTCATTGATCATTTGGGCATGCCACTTGAATGCTGCGCATGCCACGCTAGCTACTGGAGCATGAAAAACACTGGGCATGGCACGGCATACACTGGGCGTGGCACGCCACCTCTATTTTTCAAAAAAGGGAGTGAAGCACTGGTGCACGAAATTGTGATCACTACAACTTCGCACAACTAACCAGCAAGTGTACTGGGTCGTCCAAGTAATAAACCTTACGCGAGTAAGGGTCGATCCCACAGAGATTGTTGGTATGAAGCAAGCTATGGTCACCTTGTAAATCTTAGTCAGGCAAACTCAAATGGATATGGGTGATATACGAATAAAACACAAAGATAAAGATAGAGATACTTATGCAATTCATTGGTGGGAATTTCAGATAAGCGTATGGAGATGCTGTGCTCCTTCCGTCTCTTTGCTTTCCTACTGTCTTCATCCAATCCTTCTTACTCCTTTCCATGGCAAGCTTAAGCAAGGGTTTCACCGTTGTCA
>NC_029772.3:38988261-38989302 GCF_000817695.3 Arachis duranensis | reverse complement strand
ATTGAATCCTACTCAGAATACCACAGACAAGGTTAGACCTTCCGGATTCTCTTGAATGCCGCCATCAGTTCTAGCTTATACCACGAAGATTCCGGTTAAAGAATCCAAGAGATATCCACCCAATCTAAGGTAGAACGGAGGTGGTTGTCAGGCACACGTTCATAGGTGAGAATGATGATGAGTGTCACGGATCATCACATTCATCAAGTTGAAGAACAAGGGATATCTTAGAACAAGAACAAGTGGAATTGAATGGAAGAACAATAGTAATTGCATTAATACTCGAGGTACAGCAGAGCTCCACACCTTAATCTATGGTGTGTAGAAACTCCACCGTTGAAAATACATAAGTGATAGTGTGATCATTGGCTTCGGCCCCAGAGAGGGAACCAAAAGAACCAAGATCTGATCTAAGAACTAGATGTCCAAAAGATTTTTAAATACAATAGTAAAAGGTCCTACTTATAGAGAACTAGTAGCCTAGGGTTTACAGAGATGAGTAAATGACGTAAAAATCCACTTCCGGGCCTTCTTGGTGTGTGCTTGGGCTGAGCATTGAAGCATTTTCGTGTAGAGACTCTTCTTGGAGTTAAACGCCAGTTTTGGTGCCAGTTTGGGCGTTTAACTCCCATTCTTGTGCCAGTTCCGGCGTTTAACGCTGGGAATTCTGAGGGTGACTTTGAATGCCAGTTTGGGCCATCAAATCTTGGGCAAAGTATGGACTATCATATATTGCTGGAAAGCCCAGGATGTCTACTTTCCAACGCCGTTGAGAGCGCACCAATTGGGCTTCTGTAGCTCCACAAAATCCACTTCGAGTAGGGAGGTCAGAATCCAACAGCATCTGCAGTCCTTTTTAGTCTCTGAATCAGATTTTTGCTCAGGTCCCTCAATTTCAGCCAGAAAATACCTGAAATCACAGAAAAACACACAAACTCATAGTAAAGTCCAGAAAAGTGAATTTTAACTAAAAACTAATAAAAATATACTAAAAACTAACTAGATCATACTAAAAACATACTAAAAACAATGCCAAAAAGC
>NC_029772.3:38986966-38988016 GCF_000817695.3 Arachis duranensis | reverse complement strand
AGATTGTGACTCAGCTTTGCTAGAGTCCCCAATTAGAGGTGTCCAGGGTTCTTAAGCACACTCTTTTTGCCTTGGATCACAACTTTATTTCTTTCTTTTTCTTTTTCTCCCTTTTTTTTCGTTTTTCTCCTTCTCTTTTTTTTCGAAATTTTTTTTCTGTATTCACTGCTTTTTCTTGCTTCAAGAATCATTTTTATGATTTTTCAGATCCTCAGTAACATTTCTCCTTTTTCATCATTCTTTCAGAGCCAACATTCATGAACCACAAATTCAAAAGACATATGCACTGTTTAAGCATACATTTAGCAAACAAAAGTATTGCCACCACATCAAAATAATTAAACTGTTATAAAATTTAAAATTCATGCAATTCTTTTCTTTTTCAATTAAGAACATTTTTCATTTAAGAAAGGTGATGGATTCATAGGACATTCATAGCTTTAAGGCATAGACACTAAGACACTAATGATCACAAGACACAAACATAGATAAACATAAGCACTAAAATTCGAAAAACAGAAAAATAAAGAACAAGGAAATTAAAGAACGGGTCCACCTTAGTGATGGCTGCTTGTTCTTCCTCTTGAAGATCCTATGGAGTGCTTGAGCTCCTCAATGTCTCTTCCTTGTCTTTGTTGCTCCCCTCTCATGATTCTTTGATCTTCTCTAATTTCATGGAGGAAGATGGAGTGCTCTTGATGTTCAACCCTTAATTGATCCACATTGTAACTCAAATCTTCTAGGGAAGTGTTGAGTTGTTCCCAATAGTTGTTGGGAGGAAAGTGCATCCCTTAAGGCATCCCAGGGATTTCTTGATGATGAGCTTCCTCATGTATCTCTTGAGATCCGTGGAGGGTCTCTCTTTCTTGCTCCATCCTCTTCTTGGAGATGGGCTTATCCTCTTCAATGAGGATGTCTCCTTCTATGATAACTCCAGCTGAGTAACATAGATGGCAAATAAGATGAGGAAAAGCTAGCCTTGCCAAAGTAGAGGACTTATCGGCTATTTTGTAGAATTCATGGGAGATGACTTCATGAACTTCTACTTCC
>NC_029772.3:38982525-38982919 GCF_000817695.3 Arachis duranensis | reverse complement strand
CAAGGAAATATGGAATCCTCTATGTCACAGTATAAAGATTCCTTGAGGTGTCAGAGGAAAAGAAAAATAGAAGGCAGAGGTAGAAAATTCAAACTTATCAAGAAAGATGGAGTTCGAATTGTTCATTGAATAGTGTTAGTCCATAAATAGAAGGATGTGAGAAGAAGGGAAGTAGTATTTGAAAATTAAGTAAAGAATTTTGAAAACATTTTGAAAAACACTAATTGATTTTCGAAAATAAAAGTGGGAAAGAAATCAAGTGATTTTTGAAAAAGAATTTGAAATTAGAAATCAAAAAGATTTGATTGAAAACTATTTTGAAGATGTCGTTAAGAAGATA
Organism: Arachis duranensis; assembly: GCF_000817695.3. Classification (NCBI taxonomy): domain Eukaryota; kingdom Viridiplantae; phylum Streptophyta; class Magnoliopsida; order Fabales; family Fabaceae; genus Arachis; species Arachis duranensis. Next base: position 38,982,579 of record NC_029772.3, on the reverse strand, counting down.
TGATTGGTTTTAAAAAGATGTGATTGAGAAGATATGATTTGAAAAACATTTTAA
>NC_029772.3:38981242-38981490 GCF_000817695.3 Arachis duranensis | reverse complement strand
AGAGTAAGAAATCATCAAGAACAACTTGAAGATTAATGAAGACACATGCATGAGTGCATGCAATTGACACCAAACTTAAAAATGAGACTCTAGACTCAAACAAGAAATATTTTTGGATTTTATGATTTTGTAAAAATTTTTTTTGTGCTTTTTTTTTTCAAAAATTTAGTGGAAAAAGAAAATAAAGGTATCAAAATTCTTAATGAGAATTCCAGGAATCATGCAATGTTTAGTCTAAGACTCCGGTC
>NC_029772.3:38970449-38980102 GCF_000817695.3 Arachis duranensis | reverse complement strand
GGTTTACAGAGATGAGTAAATGACATAAAAATCCACTTTCGGGTCCACTTGGTGTGTGCTTGGGCTGAGCAATGAAGAATTTTCGTGCAGAGACCTCTCTTGGAGTTAAACGTCAGCTTTTATGTCAGTTTGGGCGTTTAACTCCCATTTTGGTGCCAGTTCCGGCGTTTAACGCTGGGATTTCTGAGGGTGACTTTGAACGCCGGTTTGGGCCATCAAATCTTGGGCAAAGTATAGACTATCATATATTGCTGGAAAGCCCAGGATGTCTACTTTCCAACGCCGTTGAGAGCGCGCCAATTGGGCTTCTGTAGCTCCAGAAAATCCACTTCGAGTGCAGGGAGGTCAGAATCCAACAGCATCTGCAGTCCTTTTTAGTCTCTGAATCAGATTTTTGCTCAGGTCCCTCAATTTCAGCCAGAAAATACCTGAAATCACAGAAAAACACACAAACTCATAGTAAAGTCCAGAAAAGTAAATTTTAACTAAAAACTAATAAAAATATACTAAAAACTAACTAGATCATACTAAAAACATACTAAAAACAATGCCAAAAAGCGTACAAATTATCCGCTCATCATGCACATACAAGGGGCGTGGCATGCTAAACCCTGAAAGGATTGGGGCTCAATCAATCATGATTGCCAAGAGGTCAATGAGTTGCATAATTGAAGATGAGATGAGCTAGATTTAATTCAAAGAGAATAACATCTCCCAATCGCAATGAATTCCCCTATTCTTATCTTCCACATTCTTTATAGCCTTCTTTACAATTCTGTCAATCCCTATTCCCATTTACGATTAAGTCATTTATGTTCTGTACTTTACATTCTTGCCATTTCCTTTTATGCCCTTTACTGCTTCTCTTTAATTTTGAATCATTTACTCTCCTGTTCATTTACAATTCTACAATCATACTCTATATTGTTCAGCTTGACTAATTCACCAATTGATTAAAATTGCTCAAATCTACCAATCTCTGTGGATACGATCCCACTCCACTGTGGGTTATTACTTGACGATAATTTTGGTGCGCTTGCCAAAAGAACGGGTTCATAATCAAAATTTTGAGGGGTGTGAATTCCGGTCATCAGATCCATCACAACACCAATTTCAATGAAGCTGGATGAGGATAACTTCTTGCAATGGAAAGACCAAGCATTCTCAATAATTAAAGGAAATGATACGCTAAGTCATGTTACAGGAAAGGGAATTCCTTAACAGTATGTAGTTATAGAAGATCAAACGGATGCAGTGCTGAAACCACAGTATTAACAATGAGAAAGGCAGGATGTGTTACTCAAATCTTGGCTCTTAGCCTCAATGAGCAAGCTATTCACTACACGAATGGTTGGTTGCACCTACACGCATCAGGTGTGGAAGAGATTGGAGGATCACTTTGCTTCTCAAATCAAGGCGAAGGTAATGCAGCTAAAGCACAAGCTCAGTACTCTTCATATTGGAGCTTCAGTGACTGAGTATGTACTTTCAATTAAAGGGACAATTGATGCACTTGTCTCTGTTGGAGAGTTAATTAATGAGAGTGATAATGTAAATGCAATCTTGCATGGCCTCACTGAGGAGTATTCTTCCATATACACCTCTGTATTAGCAAGAGCTCAAAGCATAACAGTGGCTGAGCTAGAAGCATTGTTACTTGCAAATGAGAGCATGCTTTCTAGATTCAGGAAGCCAGAAGCATTTGTCCAAGCTAACTTTGCTCAATTTGGAAGAGGAAGTTTCAGAGGCAACTTTAAAGGAAGAGGAGGATGGACGTTTAGAGGAGGCAGAGGTACTTTCAATGGAGGAAGGTTTGCTCAAGATCTCTCGATGCAGGAACAACCAAATAGTGGACAGTTTACAACTAGTAGAGGTCAGTTTAATAGAGGAAGAAGAGTGCACAGCACAAGAGGCTATATGAATGACAGACCTTAATGTCAGGTTTTCAACAAACTAGGCCATACAGTAAGGACTTACTGGTATAGGTACAGTGAAGATCTTTATGAAGGAGATTATGAAAATGAAGGGTACAGTAGTGAAAACAACCAGGCTTACAATAATGAAAGATACACTAGTAGATATGGAAACAGTTCTGGCTACAGCAACTAGGTATCTCAACAGGTTTTTCAACCTCATGCCAATTTTTGCAATGTTCTAGCAACACCTGCTACAGTTCAGGATCCAAGCTGGTATCCTAATTTAGGGGCTACGCATCATATGACTTACAATGAGCAGAATCTGTTAGATAAAAAGGAGTATTGTGGCAATGAACAAGTCATCGTTGGTAATAGAACAAGTTTGCATATCTCTTTTGTTGGTAACTCGTGTACTAAATCTGATCTGAGTTTTAGAATACTATACCTCAAGAAATTGTTGTATGTGTCTGAGATTACAAAGAATTTGTTGAGTGTATATCAGTTTTGTTGTGACAACCAAGTCTTCTTTGAATTCCAAGCATAAAAACAAAAGACACTCAGGAAACAGTGCTTCAAGGCATTGTTCACCAAGGCCTTTATAGGTTCTCATCTCTTTAAAGCTCACCAGAAGCTTTCACTGCATCAGTAGGAAATAAGGATGATTTGCTGACTTGGCATGCTAGACTAGGACATCCCAATCATAGTGTTGTGTCAAGAGTACTTAAGACTTGTCAAATTTCCCTTTCTATAACCAAAGTTGATTGTTCAGCCTGCTGTATTGGCGAATCCCATCACTTACCTTTCTCATTATCATGAACTGTATACAAGCATCCCTAAGAACTTGTGCACTCTGATATTTGGGGTCCAGCCCCTATTGCTGATAATAGTGGACACTAATTTTTTTTAAACTTCATTGATGCATTTTCCAAATTTACATGGCTTTACCTAATTAAGTCTAGAGCTCAATTAAAATAAGTATTTAATCATTTCCAACAAACTACTAAGTTACAATTAAACACGAAATTGAAGATGTTGCAAAGTGACAATGCTACTGAGTATGTGAGTTTATCAAAGATGTTTCAGGCCAAAGGAGTTATTTGCAGGTTTTCTTCCCCCGATGTTCATCAACAGAATAGAGCTTGCTTCCAGATGCATCTATGCGTACAAAGTTTTGGGGAGAGGCCTTCACCAATGCTGCAAAGCTGATGAACATGCTGCTGAAACCAGTCTTAGATGGTGTGTCCCCTATTGAAAAATTGTTTGGCAAGAAGCCCTCCTATGAACAGCTTCAAGTTTTTGGTTGCCTATGTTTCCCTCATCATAGAGCTTATAATAAGCATAAGTTGGACTTTAGATCTTCTTCCTGCACCATTATTGGTTATAGAACCTCTCTCAAAGGTTATAAATATCTCACTCAAGATGGAAGAGTTTTGAGGATCAGTTCCCCTTTCAGCAAGCAATAACTCACAATTCCGGTAACACTACCTCAGAAAATCAAGCTGCTTCCCTCAATGTCCCAACCATTCCAACCATTCCAAGACTAACCACTTTAAGGTCTGTTCCAAACTCAATTAAAGCTAGGCACAATCACCCTCCTCAACAAACAAGTTTCAGGACTTTTGTTTCAACTCAGTAGCCTTCTGCTAGTCATACCTCCTCTCAAGTCAATTCCTTAGGCTTGTTGCAGCAGCCAACAAATATCCCTTCTACTAGATCTCCAGCTAGGTCTCAAATGCCAACAGCAGCCTTATCAAGTCTAACTTCAATTCCTATTAATGATATTAAAATTGTGTTACCAATTTCTAAGGATCCAGAGCCTGTTCATCCAACCGCAGCAGTGAAATCTTACCGAATGATCACCAGGAGTAAAGCTGGCATAGTCAAGCCAAAGGTCTTCCTTGCAAGTGTTGAGTCAAAAACAGTAACACAAGGCCTCAAGTCTCCAGAATGGAAGGCAGATATGGATGCAGAATATGCTGCCTTGGTCAAGAATAGAACATGGGAATTAATGAGTCTTCCACCAAATAGAGAAGCAATTGTCAGCAGGTGGATATTTAGACTAAAGTACAATGCAGATGGAACTTTGCAAAAGTATAAAGCTAGGTTGGTTGCTCAAGGGTATGCTCAAAAGCCTGGTTCTGATTTTACAGAAACTTCTAGTTCGGTGGTAAAACCTATTTCTATCAGACTCATACTATCTATTGCTGTATCCAAGTCCTGGACGATTAGGCAGCTAGATGTCAATAATGCTTTCCTTCATGGAGACTTAACAGAGGAAGTGTACGTGGAACAGCCTCCTGGCTATGAGCAAGGAGATCCTTCATTGGTATGCAAGCTTGCCAAAGCTTTCTATGGGCTGAAGCAAGCCCCAAGAGAGTGGTACCATAAGCTGGCTGGTGGTTTAAGAGAGATTGGCTTTGAGGCCACAAAGTCTGATATCTCAATCTTTATTCAGGAACTCAGTGGACTAATGACCTATGTGTTTGTCTATGTTGATGATATCATAGTAACTAGGGAGTCTCCAGAGCTTGTGAATGATGTTATAGCAAAACTAAATGATAAGTTTGCCTTGAAAGACATGGGAGACCTTCACTATTTTCTTGGAATTCAAGTAAACAAAACCCATAATGGAGGGTTGGTGTACTCAACAAAAGTACATTAGTGAAGTCCTAAAAAAAGCTGGCATGGTGGGATGTGCATCCTGCTACACTCCCTTACCCTCCACAGTAATGATTACAACTCTTGGAGGATCAAGCTTTTATGATCCACAGCTATACAGGTCAATCATCGGTAGCTTGCAATACTTAACAATAACCAGGCCTGAAATATCCTATATTGTCAACAAATTGTCTCAGTTTGTTCAAGCTCCTCTAGGGTCTCATTGTAAATTAGTCAAACGTGTGCTGAGGTACATTAGTGGAACAGCCAACTATGACCTGCATCTAAAACAACAGACTTCCTTGGGAGTAACTGCTTATAGTAATTCAGATTGGGCAGGATATCCAGATGATAGGAAATCCACCAGTGGCTACTGCATTGTTCTTGGCACAAATTTAATCTCTTGGGCATCAAAGAAGTAAACAGTGGTAGCTAGATCCAACACTAAAATTGAGTACAAGAGAATAGCAGAGGCAATAGCAGAATTGACTTGGATAAAAACTATGATGAGAGAGCTGTTGCATCCTCTACCAGAAGCACCAAAGGTGTATTGTGATAACTTGAGTACTGTTCTACTTGCTGCTAATGCCATTCTGCACTCCAAGTCTAAGCACTTTGAAATAGACTTAAATTTTGTTCATGACTGTTAATAGTAAAGCAATCTGGGTCAGCCACATTCCAAGCTCAGTCCAAAAAGCAGACATCCTTACAAAGGCAGTACCCTCTGAAAGCTTTCTTCACTTTCGGGGCAAGCTGAGTGTTCACAGTCAGTAGTAAATCACTGCTCAAAATAAAAACAACTAGACGTGATGATGCTAGAAGTTATGGTGTCAACTAGTGTTCAGTAGTCAACAAAAGCAGATAACTAGAGATGATGATAGGAGTTATGACATGATTAGAATATGGCACATTTAGAATGTGTAAAACTCTTCCTCACACTTTCTACACGTTCTGTTAATTCTTTTAGGCTCAATCTTCCACTTTCAGTTAGATAGTTAGTTGTTAGAAGGTGCTGGATGCTTAACAACTTTGTCCAGCTCACTACTCAGTCTCACCCCTTATAAGTTACCCTCATAATCACTTGTAATAGTAGCTTTGTGATTCAACTCTTGATGTGTGAAAAATGATCCAACACAAAACTCACCGGCAAGTGTACCTGGTCGCATCAAGTAATAAAACTCACGGGAGTGAGGTCGATCCCACAGGGATTGAAGGATTGAGCAATTTTAGTTTAGTGGTTGATTTAGTCAAGCAAATCAAGTATTGGTTGAGTGGTTTATCATTAACAGAAACTAAATTGCTTGGAATGTAAAGGGAGAAGGGAGAATTGCAATAAATTAAAGAGCAGGAAAGTAAAAGATACTGAATCTTAAAGAACAAGAAATTAAATGACTGAAACTTAAAGTGCAAGAAATGTAAATTGCAGTAACTTAAATTGCAAGAAATGTAAATTGCTTGAATGGAAAGGGGAGTTGAGGATGGGGAATTCAGAATTTCAGCAAGGAAAATTAAATTGCAACGATTAATACAGCAGAAGATGAATTAGAAGCAACTAGAATTCAAACAGGAAATGAAATTAAATTGTAGCAGGGGTTCACAGAAGAAGCAAAAGGGAAAATGAGATCTCAGGGCTTTTGAGACTAGATAGCAGAGTCTAGATCTCAATTCCCTTCCCAGATCCAAGTTCACAAAGCAATTAACAAGAAATTAAAGAAGAAGCAGTAAAGGAAATGTAATTGAACTCAATTATGCAGAAGAGAAATTAAGGAGATCTTGAATGGAGATTGAGACAGAAATTCCTCAATTCTTCACACCCAAGACTCAAACAAGAAAAGTAAAAATGCTCAAGCAAGAATGAGGAAGAAGAGAGATCAATTCTCCTCCCCAATTCTCTGAAATCTCAGTTCCTAGCTCTCAATGAAGTCTCAGAATTCAAAACTCAAAACAAGGTTCAAAAGCTCAAAGTAAAGTAAAAGTTCAAAAGCTCCCCCCCCAAAAGAAAAGTCCTAATTACATCAAACTATCTCCTATTTATACACTTTCTATTCTTGGATCTTGGGATTTGGATGGGCTTTTGATTTGGTGAAGAATTGAATTAAATTGGATTTTTAATCCAATTTTCAGCCCAAGAAAATTTGCTTCCAGGAGGCTGCCCTGCCCTTGTGGAGGGCAGGGCAGAGTTGTTTTTTGTGCGCCAGATTCTGCTGCCCGTGCGTGCTGATGCTGCCGAGATCCCCTTGGTGCGCCAATCTAGTGCGCTGGCTGTGCACCACAAAATGCTGCCCTGCCCTCGCGGAGGGCAGGGCAGTGTTTCCAAAAGTGAAGCCCCGCGTTCGAAGCTCGTTGGAAGCACACGCTACTTCTTTTCCTTGGTTTTCTTGGCACCAAAGTAAGGCCTAGTTCCTTGCTTCCTCATGGTGCCGTGTTCGATCCTTGTGGCAAGCATTGGTATGCTTTTTCCTTGAATTTATTCCTTTGATGAGCCCGATATTGCCCTTGAGGAGGGCAGGGCAGAGTTTTTGCTCTCCTTGATCCTTGGCATCACATTGTGCTCCGCCCTTGAGGAGGGCAGGGCAGTGTTGCTTCTCAAGCTTGTTTCATTATGTTGCTCTCCTGGAGGGCAGTGTGCCCTTGTGGAGAGCAATGTTTGCTTCCTCCCTTCCATGCGCCACACTCTCTTCTCCTTGGGTCACGCTTCCTCTTTTCTTTTTTTTTTCTTCACCTTCAAATAATCAAAACAACCACTTAAAGTATCACTAAATTCACAAGGCTTATAAATCAATTAAAAATCAATTAAATTTAGCTCAAACCTCATGAGTTAGCATCAATTTAATGGTAGTTGCTTGATTTAAAGAAGTTATGCATTTTCATTCCAAATCACTTACTTAGGATGCAAGAAAGTGCATAAAGACTAATAAAACAAGTGAAATTAGCTTGAAAAATGGGTATATGATGACTTGTCAGCACAACACCAAACTTAAATCTTGCTTGTCCCCAAGCAAGCATCAAAACTAAGAGAAAATGAAATGAACAAGAAGAGAAAACATATCCTTATTAGGCATATAGCAGAACCTGGTTTATGGAGATTTTATGCAGACAATGACAACCCAAGTTATTGTTTGCTATTACATAGTATACATCTTTCCTCAAAGGCTTACTAAACTTGTTGTTATAAGATTTACTCTTTAATTACTCCCTTGCTAACTTTTCTTTTCTCATGTTGCTTAACAAGCTTATTATTCTTTTGGAGGCTTGGTGTCAAATGTTGCAGTAGTAGCCTTTGGCTTTATTTTTACTCAACATCTTTCCACCACAGACACATGGCACACTATCTCCTCCTAGGATCATTGATGCCCAGCATCTCTTTGGATAACTAAATGTTCTGTATCTAAGTTGCTCTTTATTGTGGACTTTCAATTGGCCATCCCAAATCAGTTGATCTAAGTGACCGGGTTTTAAAATACCCCTCAGAATTTACTTATCCAAGCATATCTTAGTACAAGATCACCACAGGCATGTGTCCTAGGGTCCAAGCTATTGGTGTCCAGCCTTTATTCTTTGTTTTTCTTGCCACATTGGCTTTTTCTTCTTTCTTTTCTTTCTGATTTATTTTCTTTTGTTCTCAAGGGTTTTTCTTTGCTGATGAGAACCTTTATAATAGCAAGTTTGCTCACACTTCAATGAAAATGATACTATGCAGCAATTATTTCATGAGTTATGCATTAAATCAAACACATACACCACCATTAACTTTCATTCTCAACTTATGCAACATTGGATATTTACTTTCCAATTCAAACAGTTCTCTTTTATTCAAGCATGTGGGAAACAAAAAATAATTCAGCTCGGTTATGGATAACAAGCACCTATGCAAATAAGCATACTTAACAAACAATTCGACTTGCAACTAGATAAACACTTTAGCAGGATATATAATGGTTTCCATGTTCAAAACAATTCACAGCAGCAAGGATTAAGTTTAGATACAACCTTTGAAGTTGCAGCCCTTTGATTCTTCCTTCTGTTGTGTTTTCTTTGAGTTAAGATGCACAATATCTTCAATCGTTGACTCATGTCCTACATAATTCTCAAAGTTGCTTGCTTCTCAAGCCCTTAATTACATGGTTAGTATGCATAAATTGAGTGTGGCTCTTGGATTTATTTAGGTGTTGGGGACACCAAACTTAATTGCTTGCCACTGCCTCTTATGCAACAAGTTAACCATATGTGAAACCTTGTGTCCTTGCTAAAGGTTATGGAATTAAAGCTAGAAAGCAGTTAAATAGTTGAAAATTTTGTTTGGTTGCTTGGAGCTAGCATTATGCAAGAGGTGCGAATGTTCTTTTAAATGAGATTTTGGTGGAACACCAAACTTAGAATCCTTCATTCTCCCTTAAATTGTTTTGGTGTGCAACACCAAACTTAGCTCCTTGCAATGCATACCAATTATTCAACATTTTTATTGAAAAAGCTACGAAAGAAAACTACCTCAGGTTGGGTTGCCTCCCAACAAGCGCTTCTTTATTGTCACTAGCTTGACATCCTCCATTCTGCTGATCATGAAGATTGAAAATCACAGTGCCTTAGCTTGTCTTTCTTCACAGTGAACTTCCTTCCGGTCTCTTCTTTGATGACTGGTGCACGAAATTGCAATCACACTTTTGCAACTCCGCACAACTAACCAGCAAGTGCACTGGGTCGTCCAAGTAATACCTTGCGTGAGCAAGGGTCGATCCCACGGAGATTGTCGGCTTGAAGCAAGCTATGGTTATCTTGTAACTCTTAGTCAGGATATCAGAAATTATCAGGATTGATTGTGAAAAGCAAAAGAACATGAAATGGTTACTTGTTTTGCAGTAATGGAGAATAAGTTGAGGTTTTGGAAATGCTCTGTCTTCTGAATCTCTGCTTTCCTGTTGTCTTCTTCATCAAACACGCAAGGCTCCTTCCATGGCAAGCTGTATGTAGGGTTTCACCGTTGTTAATGGCTACCTCCCATCCTCTCAGTGAAAATGTTCAACGCGCTCTGTCACAGCACGGCTAATCATCTGTCGGTTCTCAATCAGGTTGGAATAGAAT
>NC_029772.3:38965913-38967000 GCF_000817695.3 Arachis duranensis | reverse complement strand
AATGGCACCCATTCTGGCGTTTAACGCCCATTTGCTGCCCATTGTGGGCGTTTAACGCCCAGCCAGGTGCCCTGGCTGGCGTTAAACGCCAGAAATCCTTTATCACTGGGTGTTTTTCTGAACGCCCAGGATGCTGCACACCTGGCGTTAAACGCCCAGAATGGTGCCCATTCTGGCGTTTAACGCCCAAAATGGCACCATTCCTGGCGTTAAACGCCCAGAATGGTACCCATTCTGGCGTTTAATGCCCAAAATGCCCCTTACTGGCATTTTTTTCCCATTCTGGCGTTTAACGCCCAAAATGCCCCTTACTGGCGTTTTTTCGCCAGTAAGTTCTTTTTCTCTGCTTTTTGAGCTGAATCCTTCTGTAACTCTGTGAATTCCTTCATTTTTGATACTTGCCTTTGTAAAAACAAAACATATAACCTGGTAATGACTGGGTTGCCTCCCAGCAAGCGCTTCTTTACTGTCTTTAGCTGGACCTTTACTGAGAATCACTCAAGTCTCAGTTTTGAGCGTTTCTGCTCAAAATTGCCTTCAAGATAATGCTTGATTCTCTGTCCATTAACAATGAACTTTTTTCAGAATCAATATCCTGAAGCTCAACATATCCATATGGTGATACTCCTGTAATCACATACGGACCCCTCCACCGGGATTTGAGTTTTCCTGGAAACAGTCTGAGCCTAGAGTTGAAGAGCAGGACTTTTTGTCCTGGCTCAAAGACTCTGGTTGACAACTTCTTGTCATGCCATTTCTTTGCCTTTTCCTTATAAATTTTTGCATTTTCAAAGGCATTGAGTCTGAACTCATCTAGCTCATTTAGCTGGAGCAGTCCTTTTTCACCAGCTAACTGTGCATCCATGTTTAGGAATCTGGTTGCCCAGTAGGCTTTATGTTCCAGTTCCACAGGCAAATGACAGGCCTTCCCATACACCAGTTGGTATGGAGAGGTTCCTACAGGAGTCTTGAATGCTATTCTGTATGCCCACAGAGCATCATCCAAGATCTTTGCCCAATCCTTTCTTCGGGCTATCACAGTCCGTTCCAGGATTCTCTAAAGCTCTCTGTTAGAGACCTCAGCTTG
>NC_029772.3:38960892-38962016 GCF_000817695.3 Arachis duranensis | reverse complement strand
TCTTCAATTGTCTTTCTCATGTGTATAGATCCACCAGCTGAGTGGTCTAAAGACATCTGAGCTTTTTCTGTGAGCCCGTAGTAGAAGATGTCTAGCTGTACCCACTCTGAAAACATTTCGGAGGGGCATTTTCTTAGCATGCCTCTATACCTCTCCCAGGCATTATAAATGGATTCATTATCCTCTTGTTTAAAGCCTTGGATGTCCAGCCTTAGCTGTGTCATCCTCTTTGGAGGGTAAAAGTGATTCAGGAATTTGTCTGATAACTGTTTCCATGTCTTTATGCTTGCCGTAGGTTGGTTATTCAACCACCTCTTAGCTTGATCTTTTACAGCAAATGGAAACAGTAATAGTCTGTAGACATCCTGATCTACCTCTTTATCATGTACTGTGTCAGCAATTTGTAAGAATTGTGCCAGAAACTCAGTAGGTTCTTCCTGTGGAATACTGGAATACTGGCAATTTTGCTGCACTATGATAATGAGTTGAGGATTTAGCTTAAAGCTGCTTGCTTTGATGGGAGGTGTACAGATGCTACTCCCATATGCAACTGTAATGGGGTTAGCATATGACCCCAGAGTCCTTCTGGACTGATTAATCCCACTTAGGTCCATAATGGATAAAGGGAAATGATATGGATTGCAGATAGACAAAATATTTTTTTTTTTGAATTAAACGAAAAAAATAAAATAAAATAAAAGGAAATTAAGATAAATTCGAAAATCAAAAAGAGAATAAGATCAAAGCAAATTGAGAACTGAATCAATTAGTTAATTAAAAAGATTTTGAAAAGAGTAATTAAAAAGATATGATTGAAAAATTTTTATGAAAAAGATTTGATTTTTGAAATGAGGAAAGAGAAAAACAACAAAATGACACCAAACTTAAAATTTTTAGAAAATCAAACACTAATTTTTCGAAAATTTTAAAGGAAAAACACAAAGAGGACACTAAAATTAGAATTTTAAAGATCAAAAAGGACTAAGGACATGCAAATTCGAAAAACTAAAAGAAAAGCAAAAGCATGCAATTGACACCAAACTTAAAATATGAAACTAGACTCAATTAAAAGACTCTAAACCAACAAAAACAAAACAGTCCTAATCTAAGCAACAAGATAAGCC
>NC_029772.3:38959972-38960270 GCF_000817695.3 Arachis duranensis | reverse complement strand
TAGTAACCTAGGGTATACAGAAATGAGTAAATGACGTAAAAATCCACTTCTGGGTCCACTTGGTGTGTGCTTGGGCTGAGCGATGAAGCATTTTCGTGCAGAGACCTTTTCTGGAGTTAAACGCCAGCTTTTATGCCAGTTTGGGCGTTTAACTCCAAGTTTTATGCCAGTTCCAGCGTTTAACGCTGGAATTCCTGAGGGTAACTTTGAACGCCAGTTTGGGCCATCAAATCTTGGGCAAAGTATGGACTATCATATATTGCTGGAAAGCCCAGGATGTCTACTTTCAAACGCCGTT
>NC_029772.3:38956676-38959758 GCF_000817695.3 Arachis duranensis | reverse complement strand
CACACAAACTCATAGTAAAGTCCAGAAAAGTGAATTTTAACTAAAAACTACTAAAAATATACTAAAAACTAACTAAATCATACTAAAAACATACTAAAAACAATGCCAAAAAGCGTATAAATTATCCGCTCATCAATGACCTCTATGAATTCCTGTGGAAGGATTTTAGTCACAATGTAGTGATCAGACAGCTGTGGGGACACCTTCATGGTTTGACTGTTTATCATTACTCTATCCCCTAGTGAAAATTTTCCAGTGGGGATTTTCTGCTTTTCTTTAATTCTATCCTCTGTCTCTCCTTGTAAGAATTTCTTGTTGTGTTTTTCTTGGTTGGTACTTTCTTTGTCCAAGGTTTTCTTACTTTCCTCTATGATCATTTTCCATCCTTCCTTCTTTGCAGCATCTTCGTTGTTAGTTGGTTTGTCTTCAGTGGCTCTGGGGAGAGTATTTACCCTCTTCTCACTCATTTCTGCAAAGTGCTTCACCAGTTGAGCTATCTGCCCCTCAATTCTTCTGATTGAAATCTCTTGGTTCTTTGTTATCTCCTCTTGGTGTTTCATCATTCTCTCCATTAAGATCTCCAAGTTCGTGATCCTCTGAGAGTCTTGTGAGATTGGTTGGTTGTGGGATGTTAAAGGTTGGAGGGGTGGGTGTTGTGGTGGCATGTAGTGGTTGTTGTTACTATAATGGTGTTTTTGTTGGTTTGTGAAGTTGGGGTTGTTATAATTGAAGTCCCTTGGTTCGTGATTTTGGTACTCGGTCCTTCTCCAGTCGGAATGAGTCTGGAAATGTCTGTGTTGTGAGTATTGCCTTTGATTGGTATTAGTGGGTGAGTGATGTTGGTTGTTTGTGGTCATGGATTTGCCCTGGTTGAAACTTCCTTGTTTTTGGTGTTGAGACTCCCTCATTCTCAGATAAGAATGGGGTCTCCATGGTGGAAATTGGGCATTCACTGCAGCAGACTGCAGGCAATCAACTTTTCTATCTCTCAGCTCCATGTTTTGCTGTGTTTGATGGTGCATTTGTTTGTTCAGGTTCACGCATGCATTCACTCCTTCAAAATTCTTTACTTCTTTTTCTGAGATTGCATTTTGTGGTTTCTCGTATGAGTGTTGGTTGTTGACTCCTTGGTCATTGAAATTTGCAATTCCTTGGGCAGTTGTTATTGCTTTGAGTAGGCCATCTGAGAAGTAGTCCACTGCTTTTCTTGTTTCTGGGGTTAATCCTTCATAGAAAGCTAGGAAGCCCACTTTATCAGTAACTGTCTTGTATCTTTCCCATGCCTTGAAGAGTGGTTCTTCTTCTCCTTGTGTGAATGGACATTCCCCCTCTTCCAGCTTGATGATCTGTCGGGGTGGGGAGAATTTGGCCAGAAATTTGGTGACCAAATCGTCCCAACTAGTGATACTTCCTTGGGGAAAAGCTTCAAGCCATTGTGCAGCTTCACCCCTTAATGAGAAAGGGAATAACAGGATCTTATAAATGTCATGATCTGGACTATCAGTTTTGACAGCACTACAAGTCTTCAGAAAAGTGGATATATGCTGTTGAGGATCCTCCAATGGATTTCCGTCGTAGGAACAATTGTTCTTGATCAGTGTAATGAGTGGTGGCTTCATGTCATGCTATTCTTTATCTGCAGAAATTTCTTTTCCAATGATAGTCTTTCTTCTGACTTCCCTATTTTCCTGTGGCATGCAAACAATCAGGGGGAACAAACAGCAGCACTCTTGAGAATTGAGTGCAGTTAGTTGAGACGTCAAGTATTGGTTGAGTGGTTTATCATTAACAGAAACTAAATTGCTTGGAATGTAAAGGGAGAAGGGAGAATTGCAGTAAATTAAAGAGCAGGAAAGTAAAAGATGCTGAATCTTAAAGAACAAGAAATTAAATGACTGAAACTTAAAGTGCAAGAAATGTAAATTGCAGTAACTTAAATTGCAAGAAATGTAAATTGCTTGAATGGAAAGGGGAGTTGAGGATGGGGAATTCAAAATTTCAGCAAGGAAAATTAAATTGCAACGATTAATACAGCAGAAGATGAATTGGAAGCAACTAGAATTCAAACAGGAAATGAAATTAAATTGCAGCAGGGGTTCACAGAAGAACCAAAAGGGAAAATGAGATCTCAGGGCTTTAGAGACTAGATAGCAGAGTCTAGATCTCAATTCCCTTCCCAGATCCAAGTTCACAAAGCAATTAACAAGAAATTAAAGAAAGAAGCAGTAAAGGAAATGTAATTGAACTCAATTTTGCAGAAGAGAAATTAAAGAGATCTTGAATGGAGATTGAGACAGAAATTCTTCAATTCTTCACACCCAAGACTCAAACAAGAAAAGTAAAAATGCTCAAGCAAGAACAAGGAAGAAGAGAGATCAATTCTCCTCCCCAATTCTCTGAAATCTCAGTTCCTAGCTCTCAATGAAGTCTCAGAATTCAAAACTCAAAAGAAGGTTCAAAAGCTCAAAGTAAAGTAAAAGTTCAAAAGCTCCCCCCCAAAAGAAAAGTCCTAATTACATCAAACTATCTCCTATTTATACACTTTCTATTCTTGGATCTTGGGATTTGGATGGGCTTTTGATTTGGTGAAGAATTGAATTAAATTGGATTTTTAATCCAATTTTCAGCAAAAGAAAATTTGCTTCCAGGAGGCTGCCCTGCCCTTGTGGAGGGCAGGGCAGAAAATGGTGCGTGCGTCCTTGGTGCGTGCGTGTTAGTGCTGTAGGATGCTGCCCTGCCCTTGTGGAGGGCAGGCAGAGTTTTTTTGTGCGCCAGATTCTGCTGCCCGTGCGTGCTGATGCTGCCGAGATCCCCTTGGTGCGCCAATCAGGTGCGCTGGCTGTGCACCACAAAATGCTGCCCTGCCATCGCGGAGGGCAGGGCAGTGTTTCCAAAAGTGAAGCCCCGCGTTAGAAACTCGGGCAGTGCGCACGTGATGAGCGGATAATTTGTATACTTTTTGGCATTGTTTTTAGTATGTTTTTAGTAGGATCTAGTTAATTTTTAGTATATTTTTATTAGTTTTTAGTTAAAATTCACTTTTCTGGACTTTACTATGAGTTTGTGTGTTTTTCTGTGATTT
>NC_029772.3:38912746-38956516 GCF_000817695.3 Arachis duranensis | reverse complement strand
ATCCTTGTGGCAAGCATTGGTAAGCTTTTTCCTTGAATTTATTTCTTTGATGAGCCCGATATTGCTCTTGAGGAGGGCAGGGCAGAGTTTTTGCTCTCCTTGATCCTTGGCAACAAATTGTGCTCCGCCCTTGAGGAGGGCAGGGCAGTGTTGCTTCTCAAGCTTGTTTCATTATGTTGCTCTCCTGGAGGGCAGTGTGCCCTTGTGGAGGGCAATGTTTGCTTCCTCCCTTCCATGCGCCACACTCTCTTCTCATTGGGCCACGCTTTCTTAAGCCACGCTTCCTCTTTTCTTTTTTTTTCTTCACCTTGAAATAATCAAAACAACCACTCAAAGTATCACTAAATTCACAAGGCTTATAAATCAATTAAAAATCAATTAAATTTAGCTCAAACCTCATGAGTTAGCATCAATTTAATGGTAGTTGCTTGATTTAAAGAAGTTATGCATTTTCATTCCAAATCACTTACTTAGGATGCAAGAAAGTGCATAAAGACTAATAAAACAAGTGAAATTAGTTTGAAAAATGGGTATATGATGCCTTGTCATCAACTATCAGTTCAATCATTGAAACCCTTCTCTTCTCTGTTTTCTCTGCTCTCTCTCTCTCTCTCTCTCTCTATCTATGTCTTTTTTTATTCTTCTCCTTCAAGATCACCCTCTGAGATCTGGTACCTTTCACGATAAACCACTTGTTCTTACATTGTACCTTTGTTACAAATCTGTGGTGGTTGGCTTTGGATGTGAAAAATGTTGTATGACTAGGACATAAGGACGTTAAAACATGGTTTGAAAGTTAGATGGATAAAAAAATACATATGTTTAAGAAGAGAGGGTGTGTAGCAACCCAAATTTTTAGTAAACCGACTTTTTGTAAAGATAAAGTCTATGAGGCAAGCAATTTTATTAAAATTTGGCCAGCACTTAACCAGCAAAAGAAAATTAAGCAATCTTATACCATTAGATATAATTTTACACCATTAAAAATACTAATAATGACTAATTGATGGCTACAAATTACAAAACTGGCTGGCCCCCTAGCACTCCTCTTTCAAAAATTATATGCTCGTAATGATCAAGTAACACGGTTAGACTCCAATTAGCAAACCAGATTAGGATCTACAAAAAAAATAATATAATAATATTTTATTATTATTATTTAGTCAATAATATTATAATATTTTATAATGATAATAATATTTATAATAATAATATTTTATAATAAGTAGGTTCATGTGGTTTTACCGAATTTTTAATTAAATTCCTATAAATTTTTTCTTTTTAATTGGATTCCTATACTATTTATTTTTTTTAATTAAGTCCCTGTTAACGTTAACCGTAAAAAAGACAAAACGTTAGTGAAGTATGAATTTACTTATTTATCTATACCCTACACTTATAATATGGTTTATAACTTCATATGAACCGAGAATTCCTCCCCTTACCATTTGTTCTTCTACATCAAACAGGTAAACCCAAAACTATTTCAAAAATCCTAAACTATTATTGAACATGCACAATCAACAAATATGTTCAACAAAAATAAACCTCAGATTTTGCACAGGTGTATTTCATACAGTTTGGAGAAATACTAGCATCAATAAGACACACAAAGAGTTGCATAATAAGAAAGCATATGTTTACGGACAATTGGACAAATAAACTATAATCCAGTACTTATTAATTACATGATCTTATTATCAAATTGCAATATACTCATATGAATCAACAATAGTATCAATTTGGACATTTTAAATGCAACCAGCATCAAATTAAAAAAAGCTAATGATTTCAACAAAACTTATCTCAGAATTCATCATCTGTTCTGACCAATTTGAGGGACTAAAGGTTTGCTTTGAGAGAAAATGAACCAATGGTATGCATTCCATATAGGTTTTTCTTATCTGTTTGGTATTGGGGAGAGGACAAACGTCAATTATGCAGGGAAGAGAACTGCGACTAAGCACCGACAAAAAAAGAACGAGCACGAGCGATAGAGAAGGAGATATCCATGACAGATCTGAGGTGCGCCGGCGAGAGTCAGAAGCAAATGAAACTGATTCCTCAATATATGGTATACTAATATAGGTGAGGATAGGTTTAGGGTTTTCTGAAAGAAGAACGGTGAGAAGAGGACCAAACTGAGTTCACAGGTGACGACGACACCCACGGTTTGCCTCGCCGGCGATGACAACACCCTCTACCCGAGGAGAGGAATTCAGCGATGAGTCTGAGGTGGGATGGTAGCTGGATTCGGTGATGATTTCTGGGAGAATCACAAGGGTGCTTTTGGAATTTAGAGAATACTAAGGTGATTTTAATTTGGTCTTTTATCCTTAATTTTAGAATATTCATCTTTTAACAGAATGTTTCATTATTTCAATTTTTTTATGATAGGGACATAATTAAAAGAATTCAATAGTTTAGGATCCAATTAAAAAAAAAATTATAGAGATATAATTAAAAATTTGGTAAAACTATAGAGATCGACATAATAATTAAACTTATTTTATAATGATAATATTTTGTTAATCATATAATAATCGGGTCCAAAATTCAACTGGTAAGAATTACTACTGATATTCTCTTATTAGTATAATTGCCTAGAATACTATAGAGATATATATATATTATAAAGTTAGAGATAATTATATATTATGATACTAGTATTATTTATATTGATAAAATGAGTTATTTGATTTAATAATTATTTTCAAACTTTACTTTTTGACTTTTTCCAATCCTATCTCCATAAATTCATGCATCTCCTATCTTTGTCTAGAAAATCACAGAGAGAGAGAGAGGTCCATGGATAATCAACTTCCAAACTTGATTCATGAAAATTCAAGGCTCCAATCAAAATTTCACTTTGACTAAAATCTTTCTTTCGTCCTCAAATAAATTTCTTCAAGTTTCGTTAACAAAATCTCCTCTTTCCATCTCCTTTAAAATTTGGCCATGGTGTTTCCGTGGAATATGTTTCATTTTCTTGATTCACTTGAATAGAAAATCATATTCTAGGTGTCTCAAAGAATTCAAAGCTACATGTTTCAAGCTTCAAGAGTGAGAAAATCTCTTTCTTTCTCTTGATGTTTAATTTGGCCATAATGACTTTTAAACTCAAAATTATTCTTATTTATAAGGAATTAGTGCTAAAAAGTTTTTAAGAGGTGTTTAATAAGCTTGAAATTGAGCTAAGAGTTAAGTTAGCTTAAAATGACCTCATAAATGCCTAAAAGCCTAAACGATGCATATGAAGGAATCTTGATAAATTTAAATGTTTGAATATGTAATTGATGATATTTGAATGTTTAAGATAAATGTGCATGCTTAAAGTTTGAATGACCAAATGTATATGTTTTTGAGGCATTATGTTTATGATTTTGTTAATGAGAATTTAATTGTAAAAATGAAAATATTAAATATAAGAGAGATTAATCTTAAAAGGTACAAGAGAAATTTTTAAGATTATATTAATAAAGTGAAAGATAAAGAAAAGAATAAAAGACATCAAAGGCAAGGTGTAAATCATGAATGCTAAATAGAGGGATGCAAATATAATTAGAGTAAAGTATAAGGGTAAAATAGTATTTAGTTAAAATTTGGTGGTTAAGAAGGTAATTTGGAGTTTTAAGGAAAAAATAGTCATTTAATAAAATATTAGAAATAAAATAGTAATTTAAGACTATATGAAATATAATGGTAAATTTGTAAAAGTTTAGGAACAAAATAGTAATTTAGATAAAAAGTGTAAAATAGTCATTTAATAAAGAATGTAAGGGTAAAAGGGTAGTTTGATACTACAAGGGTAAAAATGTCGTTAAAGAAAAAGTGAGGGTGAAATGGTAATTTTGGAATCGTATAGGGTATAAATGTTGTTTTAAAGAAAGATAAGGATAATATGGTAATCAAGTGGCTTAAGGGCATAAGGTTTATTTTATAAGAATAAGCCAGGATCAAAGCGTAATTTCGCAAGAAAGAATATAATAGTATAACACCCTACCTATTATAATGTCACGTTTTCGCCTGCGCCACTCTGATAGCTCGGGTATTACGACAACTCTTAAAATATTTAATACTAAAATATGAGCTTGTTAAAAATTTAAACCGAATTTTTTAAAACATACATCCATAATAACATCAATACTTACAAGCATTAACTAATACAAGTCCTATCCCTCTTACAGAATGTATAAAGGTAAAGGCGATGAAAAACATAATGTGTAAAACAATACAATACATCATATAAACAGAAAACAAAATAAACTCTTCGTGACTTCCTTGTCCATGTCCTGAAAAAGAAATACCTGTAGGGGGTGAGAACATCATCCTCGAAAGGGTTCTCACTATGAGGTTGCAGAATTACTATAATAAGATACGTGAAAATAAAACCGTTACAGTGATTAATAACTGCCTTATGCATCTTTTCATAACCAAAGATTTAGTATAAAAAATCTGAAAGCCTTTCTAAAAATCTTTCCTAGACAGTATGAATGACCAAGCTATTCCAAACATAGGTTCATTAAGTCTATACTGGACCAGTTTAGTTTTTCATACTTTTCTAAGCCAAAAACACAAACCAAACACGGCCTTTGGCCCATCTCATAATCAATCACGGCTCTAGGCCCAAACAATTTAATCCACAACCAATCTATCACCATCCAACAGAGTTTCAGTCGCAAACACAAGTAGGAAAGCTCAAGCACAAACAAGCATTTACATCAAGTAGAACAATTAACAGTTAAAAACAATTAATCACATAGTCAAACCAAGTACAATATGCACACCTGACAATGTCACACAGATATATATGATGAATGCTTGTCCTAGTGGCTGATGAGTCTCATCTGTCAATTATAAAGTCAACCCGACAAGTCCAGGTAGCTAACCATTGGACTGTCCCTCTGTCGTGCATCCCCAACTCGAGTTATTCACAATCATAATCACAATCACACAATACCCACACTGGTGTTTATTCACGGGGGCGAGCTTATCCGGAACTTTCACAATGTCTGGCCACACTTACGACATAGGGTCCGCAGAGTATCGAGTCTCAACTTGGAGCACGTGGTGGCTAGCCACTACTTTTACCCAGGAAAACTTGTATCTCAAATAATTGCAAGTGCAACAATCACTTTATCAACTCAATAATCATCCATATTCATACTCAGCCATCCGGCTCATAACATATTCCACAATCAGCCATAATTCATTATCATATACAGTCATTCTAGCTCATAACATAATAGCACTTCCACCATCTAACATCATAAATCTCATAAAATCATCATTTAAGCCATAAATCACTTTTTTAAATCACTTTTCTTTGAAATCAAATTTCAATTCATCCAAGTCTTAACTTAAAAAAAAATCCACATTTCTCAAATCACTTCTAGCTTATAAGCCATCTTTCTCAAAAGAAATTTTCTCTTTCAAAAGAAGCCACATTTCCACAACATGCTTCTAAAACTTCTAAACGATTCAGCAACTAGGCCAAATTAAAAATCTCTTTTGAAAGATCCAAAAATCAGTATTCCTAAAATAGAATTTGGTAATAGAAATTTCTCAGCAGAGTCTCGAGACTTTAGGGAAGGACAACCTATCTCAATTCCTTAAAAATTTATGGAAACTCTTAAAATCATAGATTCTTGATTTAAGTAAATAGAAACAAAATTTATTATAGAACTGAATCATATAAAGTCACAAGTCCCAACCCAATCCAAAACCAATTCACTTGAAACGAAGCCAATCCATTTAAATCTAAACCACTTTCAGGTTCCTTCTTATAACCAAATCTCTGACTTCTTCTAAAATGTCATAAACACAATTATTCAATGAAAAGCCCAATTTTCTTTAAAATCACCAAAAGCTCCTCTGAACGAAATCCTTAAGCCTAACTCAAAACATAAGCCCTTTTTATATTAAAAATCAATATTAGAACATAATACTTTTCTTCAGCGATTCAAAATGGTAAATAATTCCTTTCTAAATAAATCGAACTCAAGACATATAGTTTTCTTAAATAAATTAAACTCGAAAACATAACTACTTTCTTAATAAATCAAATAATACAATTTCTAAAATCCAAGCCTTTCTCAATAACTTCTCAAACAAAGTCTAAAATTTTTAAAGAAATTTCGGCAGTGCCTCCCCTAAAACTTGAACTTTGCCACCCTTTTCAGGTCCCAACCAAACCATTCCACAATCCTTTACAACGGTCCAAAACCCAAAATCAGTTCAAAAGTAAGCTAAATCGAACATTCACCTTATTTTCATATCTCAAGGAAGTCGTCTCAAGATCAAATCATTATCAACTGATTAAACTCATTTCCAAAACTTTAAAGAAACAGTTCAGCAATAATCCATTTATCAAAACAAAACAATAATCCAATCAAACATGTCATTATATTCATCCAAAATAGCCAGACAATACACAAAACTTGTACAATCACTAAAAAGCATATTTCTCACATCGATATCCATTTATAACAATTCCATATTATAAAATTGACATTTTAGAAAAGCCCCTACCTCGATGTTACAATCGTATTATTTACCATAACAATTTCCTTTATCTCCAATTCTTGGCAGCAGTAGTCATTCCAATACAACCGGAACGACAACTGCATCACCCACAACCCTAGTAGCAACAACAACAACGATCTCAACACCTATTGTGATTGCTTAGGAGATAAATTGACAACTAGAATAAAACCATATGCTACTATAATTAGTGTAAATCATGTTGCTTGTATGCGAAGTTTGTATTCGTAGGTTTTGATGAATGACAAACCAACAAACGACATGAAAAGACAAACCAACAAACAACTTGAATGAACAAGCATGAAGAGTTGAAAGCAACACAACAACAACAAGAAACTCAAGTCCACAACATTTGAAGACAAGTATAGTGTCTTAGGACTTAGGTAACTTCTTGTTAAGAACCAATTGCTAAATCTCTCAACACACACTCACAAAATGTTTTGATGCACATCTTGCAATTCGATGCTAGCCAAATGGTTTAAAAGCTTGTTTTTCAAAGGTACAAAAGCATAGGAATTGACTCCAACAAGTTTGAGATCAATCCTAAGCATTTTGAAGTGATTTTAAGCCATTCTTTAAGGTTTGCATCGATGCACACTCATCTTGCATCGATGCAAAGCATGCAACGACTTGTTGCATCGATGCAAAGATGTTTACATCGATGCAACCTAGCTGAAAATTCAAATTTCAGATTCAAAAACACATTTGCATCGATGCAAAGTGTTATGCATCGATGCAAATAATTCAAAAACATAAAAAAACGGCTAGTTTTGACAAAAAGGCTCCATCCCATTAACTCCCCAACATTTCTAAGGTTTGGGGAGTCTATAAATAGATGGATTGAAGCCTTATTTCACTAATTTTGAGTATTTGAAAACTATCTTGTCATATTCTTTCATTCTACACTTTTTAAGGTGATATAATACACAAATTGTGAGAGCAATATCAATTGGTTCAATAGTGCTAAACTTGCAATCATACACTCTTCTAGAGAGTACTCATTTCATCTCAACAATTCTTTGAGAATTGTTTTCTTGTACACTTTGTAAATTGGAGTGTGATCTCCAAGGTTGAGTCAAGAGTTATAAACACTATAGTCGGTGAGGATACCAAAGAGGTATACTAAGTACTCAAGGCAAATCTTAGAGAAGGTATCTCTAAGTGGAGTGGGTTAGTATACGAGTGGTGATCATATACCGTGAGGTGTTAGAAACTAAGGACTCGGATTGTAAAAGGTTTTGCGCGAGCACCTTGAAGCTTGGCAATAGTGGAACTTCTCAATTGCGATTGAGAAAGAAAGTGGACGTAGGACAAGGATTGTGCCGAACCACTCTAAATAGCGTTTGCATCTCTCCAAACTCATCTCTTCAATATTATTGTCTTTTACCTTTGAGCAAATAAATTGTGATCGAAAAGTAGCTTCGTAAGTACTTAAGGAGTGGCTTAAGTCCGATTGGTGAAAAGCTTGATCAATTTATTTGAGTTGGTGTCTATTGGAAAGTAAAAGCTCCTTATAAATGCTTAGCAATTGAGTTAAGCTCTTGGAAAAATACTAGTACAATAACACTTTTTGTATATTGTCTTTAACTTTCGTAAAAAGATTAATTGTTGTTGCAATACTCAATTCACCCCCCCTCTTGAGTAATTGTGCATAGGTTCTACAATTAGGAAAGAGTATAACGGATGAACAAAATGATAGAAGAGTAAGGAAGAAAGCGTTACAGGCTAAGAAACAGAAATTGGCATTGGAACTGGAACAAAGAGGATGATGCTGGCTAGACTGAAAGATGGTGGCAGCAAATTGCTTTCTCTAATAACAAGCTCCAACCATGACAGTTTCAACGGATATAGCTTGACAAGGTACATCAGAGGCAGAGACATGGTTGACCCGAAGCAACAAGGTCACGGTGATGGCGGCTCTGGCGAAGGTACGCTGGCGACGCAAATAGCGGCTGGGCACAGTGGTTTGACCCCATCTTAGCCCCAGATCTCTCTCTCCTTTTCTCTCGAGCTCTCTCTCTCTCTCTAGCTCTGCCATAAGTGACGGCGACTGATTCTGGGACGAGGACGACGGCGGCTGATGAGCGGATAATTTATACGCTTTTTGGCATAGTTTATAGGTCATTTTTAGTATATTTTATTTATTTTTTAGTATATTTTTATTAGTTTTTATGCAAAATTCACAAATATGGACTTTACTATGAGTTTGTGTGTTTTTCTATGATTTCAGGTGTTTTTTAGCTGAAATTGAGGGACCTGAGCAAAAATCTGATTTAGAGGCTGAGAAAGGACTGCAGATGCTGTTGGATTCTGACCTCCCTGCATTCGAAGTAGATTTTCTAGAGCTACAGAAACTCAATTGGGATGTTCTCAATTGCATTGAAAAGTAGACATCTTGGACTTTCCAACAATGTATAATAGTTTATACTTTGTTCGAGATTTGATGGCCCAAACTGGCGTCCAAACATCCACTAAAGACCTTTTTCTGGCGTAAAATGCCAGAACTGGCACCAAAGCTGGAGTTAAACGCCCAAACTGGCACCAAAACTGGCATTTAAACTCCAAGAAGAGCCTATGCACATGAAAGCTTTAATGCTCAGTCCAAACACACACCAAGTAGGCCCCGGAAGTGGATTTCTGCACTATCTACTCATTTTCTATAAACCTAGTTTACCAGTTTAGTATGAATAGCACTTTTTACTATTGTATTCATATCTCTGGACCACTTTTCGATCCTTTGATCAAGTCTTTGAACCCTATTTCGAATGTATTATGCTATTTGGGGAGGCTGGCCATTTAGCCATGCCTAGACCTTGTTCTTATGTATTTTCCAACAGTGTAGTTTCTACACCTCACAGATTAAGGTGAGAAGCTCTGATGTTCCTCGAGTATTAATGCAAGTATTATTGTTTTTCTATTCAATTCACACCTACTTATCCTCCAAGATATACTCTTGTACTTAATTCAGTTAAGTCAGAATGAAGGGGTGACCCGTGACAATCACCCAATCTTCGTTACTCGCTTAGCCAAGATCCGCGTGCCTGACAACCACAAAGCGGTCTAAATAATGTTCAACGTAGTCATTGGATGACAATTGGAGTATACTCTCTTTTGTCTCTGACCCACGGATCTGAATCACCTTTCCTGACAACAGAGCATTTGAATCTGTGATGTTAGAACCTTCTTGGTATAAGCTAGAATCAATTGGCAGCATTCTTGAGACCCAGAAAGTCTAAACCTTGTCTGTGGTATTCCGAGTAGGATCTGGGATGGAATGACTGTGACGAGCTTCAAACTTGTGACTGTTCGGCGCAGTGACAGTGTGCAAAAGAATAAATGTATTCTATTCTGACACGATCGAGAACTGACAGCTGATTAGCCATGCGGGAAACTGTAGAGGACATGTTTTCACTGAGAGGACAGATAGTAGCCATTGACAACGGTGATCCACCAACATACAACTTGCCATGGAATGGAGTACGCATGATTGGATGAGGACAGTAGGAAAGCATAGGTTCAGAGGCAACAAAGCATCTCCAAACGCTTATCTGAAATTCCCACCAAGGAACTACATAAGTAACTTTATTTTATTTTATTTTATGTTTTATTTTTTTTATTATCAAACCCCAAAACCATTTGAATCTGCCTGACCGAGATTTACAAGATAACCATAGCTTGCTTCAAGCCGACAATCTCCGTGGGATCGACCCTTACTCACGTAAGGTATTACTTGGACGACCCAGTGCACTTGCTGGTCAACTATGCGGAGTTGTGAAAAGTGTGAATCACAATTTCGCATACCAGTGGCGACACGACGACAGCTACCAGAAACAGTGCTTCCTCCCCTCCGGCAATGGCTCGCATCTTCTTCTCCCTCTCCTCTTCGCAATTCCAACGGCGGCGGCAAGGACGGATTCGACGGCAAGATTCGACGAAGCTGACGGTGAGGATGTGACGGTGGCGGTGCGGCTTCTCTGCAACGACGGTGGCCACTCCCCCTCTCTCTCTGGGCCGCGTTTTATCTCCCTCTCCTCTAGTCTCTCGATGATGTGGCGGCAACGGCAGCGAGGCCCACTAGCCGCGATGCATCTCCCACTCCTCCGTTCCTTTCCCTCTCTTCTGTTCTTCCCCTGCTTCCGCCTCTCCTGTCTTTTTCTTTCTCCATTTTCTTCTTTCTTTTCTGTTGCAGTGAGTGGGTGCATGTGTCTTGTTCATGTGTGCTGAAGGTGAGTGGGGTGACGTGTTAGGGTTTGGGGGTGGTGTGGGGTAGTTTAGGTATTTTCATTAAAAGTAGGGTTAGTAGTGTAATTTCATAAAGTAATTAGAAAGATAAAATAATAATCAAAAACCAAATTAAATATAAAATCTCTATCTTTAAAATACCTTCTAATTATAATTTATTAAATTATTTTCATTTAAATACTAACTTAATAAAACTTAGAGATAAGTAAATTAACTCTCTTTTATTTATAAAATAAAATTAAAAATCTAGATATTAAAATTAAGACATATAAAATATTTATTATTTTTTAATTATAATAACTCTAAATTATTAATAAGAATTACTCTACTTGTATACGAAAAATCTCTAAAAATATAATCTTAATTAAATATAATACATCATAAATAATTTATCAATAACTTTTCAAAATTCGGGGTCTTACAGTTAAAATGTTAATTGAGAGATTCACAAACATACGTGTTATTTTGATAAAGATTAAGGACAGAATAGGAACTTTTAACTAAAGTGTATAAAAGTTATTTACTAAAAGACTAAGGACAGAATGATAATTTAAGGTAGAGACATATGTAAAAGGAAATTTTCTAAAAGAAATAAGTGCAAAGGAAGCTCCTAAAAAGAAAAAGATAGAATATATAAGATAAAATGAGCCAAACTAAAGCAAAATAAAATAGAATGAATAAAATAAAATAAAGCATAATGAGACAGACTAAAATTGAATTGAGTTGAATGGGACAGATTGGGATAGACTGAGAACCCACTGAAATAGATTGAAAAAATAATGAGAAAGGCTGAGAGTAAATGAGACAGAATTTGATGGATTGAAAAATAGAAATGCTTTCTAATGAATGTTCTTAAACGCTTTATAGTAAAATGATAAACAAATGTTTGAAGCCTAATAAATATTTAAAGGTTCTCCTGGAAAAGTTGAGGGTTCTGACCCCTTTGCTTAGTGAATGGATTGTTTGGCTATTTGAATGTGGAGATTGTAATTTTATCCCACCCAAGGATTGTTTGATTGTTTGATTTCGGAGATGCCCACAGACTGGTAATCACTGTTTTTTGTTGTGTGTATATTATAGCGTCAAGCATACGATCGCTAGTTGTCACAAACTAGTGGTATTCCTAACTACTCGATACATATACATGAATTAGCAATGGAAAGCCATATTTGGGACTTATTCTTAAGTAATGTTGGGTTGCGAGTTGTAACCCGATACATGAGCTCATGACCTGTGTAGGACAAACATGCATCATGATTATTTTAACATATTTTGTGTAATCTTGTGTTGAGCTTAGCTGTTTGCTATTGTGTCCTGTATTGTTGCTTTGTATTTGTGATATGTGACTTGTACTGGTGATTGTCTGTACTTCTTCATTCCTTATACTTGAATACTATGGCTGATATTGCAATTCAACAATAACGAGACTGAGGACGTGACTATTGAATAGATCATACTTACTTAAGATTAACACTGGGATTGAATTGGTAATGAAATAAAAGAAAACTAAGATAGTATAACACTAGGGTTGAAATGATAGCGCGTATTACTATCCATGTGCTAGAGCCTTGCCCTATAACCGATAAACAAATTATTTCCCTTTGTTAGTACTGTAACACCCTAACTATCAGACTGTCACGCTTCCGGCAGCGCCACTCTGATAGCAAGAAGTGTTACGACAACTTCATATATTTAATAATAAAATAGGAGCCTTTGACTCGAAATCATTTTGCTGTTTTCTTAAAAAAAATGAAATAATTTTTCTTGAAAACAAACAAGCATATATATACAAAACTTCTTACTCAAGCAACTTACAAATATTATATACACACATGTCATTACAGTCTTGACTCCTATCCCTCTTACAAGAATAAAAAAATGAAGGCGAGGGAAATCAATAACATATGTATACAAATAGAAATAGCATATCTAAGAACTTAACAAAATCTCCGCAAGCTTTCTTGTCTATCCTGATAAAGGAAAATCTGTAGGGGGAGAGAACGTAATCCTCGCAAATTCTCAGTAGAGAACTTTTAAGAAATGTCATAAGAAGATATTTTAAATAAAACTATTTTCAATTTCAGTGATCGTCAGTTTATTATCCAAATTTGAAACTCATAATTTTATTATAAAAAATTTCACGAAAAATAACATTCTATACATTTCACTACTTACTAAGAAACCATTTTAACCAAAACTTACCATTAATCTAACAAACCACAGCCTCTGGCCCAAATTAAATCAGCTCGGCCTCCGGCCCAAATTAAATCATCTCGGCCTCCGGCCCAAATTAAATAAGCTCAGCCTTCGACCCAAATTAAATCAAATCACCAACAAAACTCAGTCTCAAAAAAGAATCAATCACATGCACAAACAATACATTGGCAAACACAACCAGAGTAATTATAGCAATTATGACGAATAACAGTTAGACAGAATTAATCAGATAGGAAAACCAAAACACTTAAGCACACCCAGACAAAGCAAACAAATGTAGTATGATGCATGCTTGTCCTACTGGCCATGAGATCATGTGTCGGTTAAACTGCCAGAACCCGACACATCTGGTAGCTAACCCGGACATTGTATCTAGGTTGCTCATCCCCAGGAGGAACACAAACAAAGGAGAGTGCATTTCCACCTTCCCCATATCTATACCATGACAAGAGAGGGAATCCTTCATCCTCAACTTGCCAAATCTGTGAGAGGGACAAAGCCACCGTCCTCACAACATCGATTATAATCTCATTCCGATTACGTTGACCATCAAACATAATCGAATCGGAATCAAAACCGAATCATGTAAACCAAAACCAATTCATTTAAACCAAAACCAATTTCAGTTTCATTTTTATTTAAAACATTCACAAGAGGCTCAAAAATCATTTTGTTTCTCTAAATCAAATTCAAATACGTCATCTTCTCTAAAACGTCTCAAAACTTTTCTTCAAACTCAAAAACTCCTCCATTCTTAAATACACCTTTACATCACTTTATTTATTTCATTAAAAATCCTTAAAATACCATTCTTTAATTTATATCAATTTAATAAACTCATTTCCAATCAATCGAATGCCCAAAAATAAAACCTCCAATTTCTTATAAAAATTTCAGTTACATCTCCTCTAAAACTTGGACTTTTTGCCACCCTTCAAGTGTTCCAACCAAACCATTACCAAATCTCAATTCCTTTTCCGAAATCAAACAAAATTCAAACTTCCAATTATTAAAATCATTTCCAATAAATCAACAAAACCAATTCCAATATCAAAACATTTACAAATCTCAAATTATTTCATCAACCACCAATTTTAAAAAATAAATTAATGAATCA
Organism: Arachis duranensis; assembly: GCF_000817695.3. NCBI lineage: Eukaryota > Viridiplantae > Streptophyta > Magnoliopsida > Fabales > Fabaceae > Arachis > Arachis duranensis. The sequence continues at coordinate 38,942,397 of NC_029772.3, read as the reverse complement.
GAATTCTCAATGACTTTAACACAATCAAGAAACTAATATAACCATCAAGCGACCACTTCAACAACACCCAACCAGGCAAGCAATTACATTTATTCAAAACAACTCAATTCAGTCCATAAGACTTATGAAAATCATAAACATACATTTTTCGCATTAATATCAACTTATACAAGATTAATCCTAATCCATAAGTAGCATTAATGAAAACAAGATTAATTAACAACTCTAGATTACCAATTTAAATTGGATATTAATGACTCAAGATTACCAAACTTCTCTTTCCAAGTCAAGAATGCTAAAAAATCTACTCTAAGACTAGGCCAAACATTTTATCAAACACTTGGTGTGCATAAAAAGAGAAGCATATTAAATTGCGATAATAATAAAATCTAAAGCTACCATATGCAAAAGAATAATAATGATAACTTAAACAAACATCAAAGAAACGTAAAACATCAAATTACATTAAAAGGAATCAAAATTAATATGAGTTCAGGAAACTAAAAAGTAGCTCAAATGAGAAATTAACAAGAAGAACTAAGAAAATTAAGGCATAGAACAAAGAAGGGTAAAAAAATTAGATGAAAACAAAATTTAAAACCTAAATCTAAGAGGAAATTAAACTAAAAACCCTAGATTCTAGAGAGAAGAAAGATCTTCTCTCTCTAGAAAATGCCTAAAACATGAGTTCTAAGCTACCCTAATTGCTCCCCCTTTTTTCTCCTTGAATTTTACCTCAAATACTTCAGAAATGAGTTGGATTTGGGCTTGGATGAGTCTAGAAATTTCCAGCCACATCTTCTTTAAGTTGGTCATGTGACAAGTGTATGCATATGCGGGATGTCACGCATACATGTGGCCTGACAAAACTCTCACTCACGCGTACGCATGAGTCATGCGTACACGTGGCCATGAATTCCACCAAATCCTTATTTCTTCGTGTATTCTCCACTTTGCATGCTTTTTCTTCACCTCTTTAATTCAATTTTTGCCTTCTATGCCTGAAATCACTTAACAAACATATCAAGGCATCGAATCAAATTAAAGGAAATTAAATTTAGCAAATTAAGAGTCTAAAAAGTATGCTTTCAATCTTAAGTGCAATTTCAGAAAAAATTCACAAAACTATGCTATTTCATTGAATTAATGTGAGATAAGTTGATAAGATTCACCAAATTCAACACAAGATAAACCCTAAAATTGGGGTTTATCAACCTCCTCATACTTAAGCCAAGCATGTCCTCATGCTAAACTCAAGAAAGACAAGAAAGGGGAATCAACATTTGTTCAATGTAAACTATCTAAATGCAACCTATCTACATACATGTGGTGCGCGAAATAGATTTTGCACAGCTTAACCGGCAAGTACACTGGGTCATCCAAGTAATACTTCAGGTGAGTGAGGGTCGATACTACGAGGATTGTCGGATTGAGCAAACAATGGTTGTCAGGTTGGTTTAGTTAGGCAAATAAAAAAAAGGTTTTGATTATTGAAATGCATAAAACTGTAAATAAGAAAGTAAAGAAAGGAAATAAATGGGTTTGGTGTAAAAACAGTATAAGAAAATAGTTAAGTCTTTGGAGATGTTTATCTTTCCGGATTAAAAATTCTTACCAACTATTTTAACAATGTATGATTCATTCCATGGCAACCTATAAATGTCTAAACCCAAATATCTTAGTGATTTAGCCTCCTCTAACCTTCATTAATGACCACTCTCGTGGTTACTTAATTCTGATTAGAAAGTTAAGTTGAAAAACTAGTTTATGGCCACAAAAACCCTAACTATCCAAAGCTAAAAGGATTATATGTCTCTATACTTAGCTGATCAATAGATGATGTAAAGCTCCCCTATAGATGTGGTTAGTTGATCCCAGTAGTCACGGGGAGGGAAGTAAACTCCCTGAGGCATCTTCGGAAGATCCTGTAGAGGCAGTGAAACTGGCTCCTGCTGCGGTCCATACCCAACCTCTCTAGCATGCTCTATACTCTTTGATGAGCGAATATTTTATACGCTTTTTGGCATCATTTTCACATTGTTTTAGTTATGTTTTGTTTAAGTTTTATTATATTTTCATAGGTTTTAGTGTAAAATTCACATTTTTGGATTCTACTTTGAGTTGTGTTTTCTTATGATTTCAGATAATTTCTGGCTAAAATTGAGGAGCTTTGGCAAAGTCCGATTCAGAGGCAAGGAAAGCGTAGCAGATGCTGTCAGATTCTGACCTTCATGCACTCAAATGAGCATTTCTGAAGCTACAGAGGTCCAAATGACGCGCTCTTAATGACGTTGTAAAGCTAACTTCCAGAGCTTTCTAGCAATAGATAATGGTCTATATGTTTTTTTGAAGGAGCCTGCCCATAATGGGCATTGAACTCCAAGAAATACCCCCTTCTGGCGTTCAACGCCCCAAAGGGAGCAAGCTGGCGTTTAGATGCCTAAAAGGGGTCAAACTCAGCATCCAACACTCCAAGTGGAGCACTAGGATGTGGATTCACCAAAAGCTCAGCTCAAACACTCACCAAGTGGGCCCGAAAGTGGATTTTTGAACCCTTCAGCTTCGTTTATCACATTTTTGTAATTTTCAATTATGAGTAACATCTTTTAGGTCTAGTATTTTATTATAAATAAGAGACTTCATTCCTCCTGAGGATTATGCCTCCTAAGAGGGGTGAAGCACATACACATTACTTCTATTACTTCTGTAAAGCATGAGAAACTAAACCTCCTAAGTTAGGGTTAGGAGCTTTGTTGATTTTCATGGATTAATAATATTACTGTTTCTATTTCAATATCTGTTTGATTCCATTCTCTTGTGCATATTCGTTCTTCATCTTATGAATTGAGGATGACCCGTGACAATCTTCCTTGTTCTAGAAGGGTTCCGTGTGAATCCTAACCCGGATAGCATTGAACCACAGCTAGAGAGTGCACTGCAGATTCCAAGAGCGTGCTAGCCGACTTTGGATAACTGACATAAAATCCCGTTGACCGTGGGTTACTGAGGTATCTGTGGTGTTAAGACTAGAGTCTAAGATACAGCGATCCCTGATCTGGAAGATCCGACCATGTCTGTGGCGTTTTAAGTAGGATTGCGAAGGGGAGCGGATTGCTTAGGTCTTCACGTTCGACTACAGTGGGAAGCCATGAGTTAAGTTGATGAGGATGCTACATGAGTTGCTCGGATATGGTGGACTACTATGGTTTAGAATAGACTAACTTGATGAGGATGCTACATGAGTTAGTCAATTACAGCTGCCATTGAATAAATCATTCGTTATTGAAGTAGACAGTAAGAAAAGTTAATCCGGAAAGAATACGCATCTCCGAAGTCTTAACTGAATATATATCATTGCTTTTATACTAATTTGGTATTTCGTTCTTTATTATTTTCTTTATGCTTTCAAACAAACAACCATCTTTTCTAATCGCATGACTAAGATTTACAAGATAGCCATTGGTTGCTCAATCCAATAATCTCCGTGGGATTCGACCCTCACTCACCTGAGGTATTACTTCGATGACCCGGTGCACTTGCGGGTCTATCTGTGCGAAACTTGTAGTGTTCAATTTTGCGCACCAAGTTTTTGGCACCGTTGCTTGGGATTGTTTGAGATTGACAAACTACCGGACTATCTTGTTGCTTAGATTAGGTATTTGTTACAGATTAAAAGAGCAAATAAACCGTAATTTTACTCTTTTAATTGTGTTTCTTGTTTTCTTTTTCAAAAACTTTTCAAAAGACTTTCTATCTTCAATCATCATTTTTTTTCTTTTGTTTGAATCTGGTGTCAGTTTTTAAGTTTGGTGTATTTTTGGTGTTTCTTGGTTTTTCTTTCCTTAGTTTTTTTAAAATTGTCCTTCTTTTTGCTTCTTAGTATTCGAATTGTTCTTGTTATTTTTCTTGTTTGATTTCAAGACTTTTACATATGGTAGCTTTTAGTGTTTTTCTTTTAAAAATTTTCGAGAATAAGTGTATTTGATTTTTAAATTTTAAGTTTGGTATTTCTTTGTGTTTTTCTTTTCTTAAATTTTCGAAAAGTGTTCTTGAGTATTCTTCATTGTGTTCGAATTGTTCTTGGTATTTTTCTTTGTTTGATCTTAAAATTTTTAAGTTTGGTGTCTTTTTGTGTTTTTCTCCTCCAAAATTTCGAGAATTATAGTCTTTTGATTTCAAAAGTTTTAAATTTAGTGTTTTATTGTTAGTAAGGTTTAATTTTTAGATTTCAAATCTTATCTTTTCAAATCTTTTTCAAATCTTTATCATATTTTTTTACTTTAAATCCTTCCTATCTTATCTTCTTTTAAAATTTTAAATTTTAAATTCCTATATCTTTAAATCTTTACTATCTTTTTAAAGTTTGATTTTGAAAATTTTTAAAATCTTATCTTATCTTGTTTTAAATTCAAATTTTAAATTTCAAATTCAATTTTCAAAATTTTAAAATTTAAAATTTAATTTCAAAATTCAAGTTTTAAAATTCAAATTTCAAGTTTAAAATTTCAAATTTCAAATTTCAACATTCAAAATTTTCAAATATCAAATTTCAAAATTTAAATTCAAAATCTTTCTAATCTTAACTTTCCTTGTTTGACTTTTCCTTTCAAATTTTAAATTTCAAGATCTTCCTTTGACTTTCTCTTTTTAATTTCAAATTTTCAAAATCAAATCTTTTATTCTATTTGCAAATATTGTTAGTTAGTTACTTGTTTTACCTTATTTTAATTTTAAAAGTTTGGTGTCTCTTTAATTCTTTTCTCTTTTTCCTTTTTCGAAAATCTCCGTTTTAATTTTAAATCTTGTTAGTAAATTGGTTGTCATATCTTTCCTTAATCTTTCCTTTTCTTATTTTTTCAAAATTTCTTAATTATTTTTTTATTTTTGAATTAGTTTTTATTTTAATTATTTATTTTCGATTTTTTTAAAAAAATATTTAATAATTTTAATTCTTATCCTGTTTCTTTTTGGGTATCTCATTGGGAGTTCTTTAGACTTTGACATAGAGGCTCCCACATTTTATTGTCTCTTGTTTGTGCAGGAACACTGAAATCACTATGGATCTAATTGGGAATGCACACTCCAGAATAACTTTTGGGTCTCATACACCCCACACTCTTGTCTTCTATGGAAGCGGCATTAATATACCTGTAGCTCATTTGAGCCCAACCCACATTTAATCACTCTAGTGCAGCAAAACTGCCAGTTTCAGGGACTTCCACAAGAGGAGCCCACAAAATTCCTTGCTGAATTCTTGCAGATAGCTAACACAGTAAGAACTAGTAGAGTAGACCAGGATGTCTACATGCTATTGCTCTTTCCATTTGCTGTAAAAGGCCAAGCAAAGAGATGGTTGGATGCTAGTACACGAAATTATGATACACAACTTCGTGCAGCTGACCAGCAAACTGGGTCATCCAAGAATACCTTACGTAAGTAAGGGTCGATCCCACAGAGATTGCCAGCTTGAAGCAAGCTATGGTTATCTTGTAACTCTTAGTCAGGAAATTAATGATAAAGATGATTTTGTTTATGAAGAATAAATAACATGAAATGAAAGGTACTTGTGATTCAATGATGGAGAACAAGTTGAGGTTTTGGAGATGCTCTATCTTCTGAATCTCTGCTTTCCTACTGTTATCTTCTTCATCCACGCAAGGTTCCTTCCATGGCAAGTTGTATGTTGGTAGATCACTGTTGTCAATGGCTACCCTCCGTCCTCTCAGTGAAAATGGTCCAACTACGATTCCGTAGGGCTTATCATCTATTGGTTCTCACTCGTGCTGGAGTAGGATCCATTGATCCTTTTGCACACTGTCACTGCGCCCAACATTTGTGAGGTTGAAGCTCGTCACAGTCACCCCTTCCCAGATCCTACTCGGAATACCACAGACAAGGTTTAGACTTTTCATATCTCAAGAGTGCTGCCAATTGGTTCTAGTTTATACCACGAAGACTCTGGTTTCATGGATTTGAACGTTCTATTGTCAGGAGAGGTAATCAAGCTCGTGAACCAGGAACCCAAGAGATACACACTCAATCTAAGGTAAAACGGAGGTGGTTGTCAGACACACATTCATAAGTTGAGAATGGTGATGAGTGTCACAGATCATCACATTCATCATGTTGAAGTGCAAATGAATATCTTAGAATAGAAATTATACTAAACTAGTAACCTAGGTTTACAGAAAATGGGTAAAGTAAGATAGATAGTGCAAAAATCCACTTCTGGGGCCCACTTGGTGTGTGTTTAGGCTGAGCATTGAAGCTTTCACGTGTAGAGGCTATTCCTGGCGTTAAACGCCAGCTTTGGTGCCAGTTTGGGCGTTTAACTCCAACTTTTATGCCAATTCTGGCGTTAGCGTTAAAATGCCAGTTTGCGCTATCAAATCTCGGACAAAGTATGGACTATTATACATTAATGGAAACCCAAGATGTCTACTTTCCAACGTAATTGAGAGCGCACCAATTAGGCTTTTGTAGCTCCATAAAATTCATTTTGCATGCAGGAGGGTCAGAATCTAACAACATCTGTAGTCCTTTTTCAGCCTCTAAATCAGATTTTTGCTCAGGTCCTTAAATTTCAGCCAGAAAATACTTAAAATCACAGAAAAATACACAAACTCATTGTAAAGTCCAGAAATGTGATTTTAGCATAAAAACTAATAAGACTATACCAAAAAGTAACTAAAGCATACTAAAAACTACAAGAAAATACCACCAAAAAGCGTATAAAATATCCGCTCATCAGATGCTCAGTCCAAATCAAGCTTGAACACATGGAATAAGCTGGTGGACAACTTTTTGAATCAAAACTTTTCCCCAAAGAAGCTAACCCAGCTAAGATTGGACATTCAAGGCTTCAAACAAGAAGATAATGAATCTCTTTACAATGCTTGGGGGAGGTACATGATGATGCTATGGAAATGCCCTATTGAAATATTTTTAGAATGAGTAAAGTTAGACATCTTCTATTACAGACTCACAGATATGGCTAAGATGTCCTTAGACCATTCTACTGGTGGTTCGATCCACATGAGGAAGACAATTGAGGAAGCTCACGAGCTCATTGAGACATTTTCCAGCAATCAGCATATGTACTCATCTAATGATACTCCAATGAAAGGAGAGGTTAAGACAGTATCCACTGAATTAGACCCCCTAATCAAAGTGAGTTATTAACCTAGCAGCTGCACCTTCTCACACAACAAGTGCAATACTTATAAGAAGTTATGCAGAAGACCCGAGCCTGCAACAAGAATTTGGAAGCACAGTTGAACCAGGCTAAACAGCACTTGTCTGAACAGATAAGGGAAGAGTGCCAAGCTCTCCAATTAAGGAGTACCCTGAACACCCAACCTTAGAATAGTAAGAGGTAGGGAGAAGAGCTGGCAAAAGATGAACAAGCTATAGTTCAAGGTACTCATGCAAGAGCTGAACGCCCAAAAGGGGGCAGCCAGGGCGTCCAATGCCCAGAAGGGGGCAACCAGGGCGTCCAATGCCCAATAGGGGGCAGCCCAGGCATTCAACGTCTAATAGGGGCATCCCAAGCGTCCAATGCCTAGAAAGAGGCAACCCAAGCATTGAATACCAGTCCAAGGGAGGCCAGACATGTGTAAGTGCTGAAACCACCTCTCCTAAGTAAGCTGGTAGCACTTCTATAGGCACTATAGACACTCACCCTGCACTACTCATGGCCTTTGAGTACAAGGCCAAGTTACCATACCTTCAAAGACTCCAGAAAGTAGAAAAGGATAGGCAATTTGCCAAATTCTTAGAAGTTTTCAAGAAACTAGAGATCAAAATCCCCTTTGCAGAGGCTCTTGAACAAATGCTTTCATATGCTAAGTTCATCAAGGAAATAGTGAATAATAAGAGGGATTGGAGGGAAGTAGAGACAATGGTGCTTACTAAGGAGTGCAATGCAGTCATTCAAAGGAACTTTTCTCAAAAACTTCAGAGACCCCCTAACACTCTTCTTAGGAACACTGAAGTGAATCTAAGAGAAGAGTGTAAGGCCCTCATTAATACCAAGGAGGTTGAGCAGAAGGTGAGACACGGTGTTGAGGAACTGGACGAACAAGAGACTCAAGAAGAGGCTGGAAGCACACTGCTACATGCCCCTTTTGTGAGAAGAAAGCCTGAAGTACCGCATTCTCGTAAGACCCAAAAGGAGACCAAGGACAAGTACTACTCACAATCCTTAGAAGGATTTAAGAAGGTACAAATTAATATTCCTTTTGCTGAGGTTTCGGAGCAATGGTCTCTATCCACTGGAAGAAACCTCTCTAATGCTGAGAGAGGCGAATTAGTGATGAGGTTACAGAAGAATTACATGATCATCAAAGTCCTTAAACCTCCACTACACCCTGACAAAGGAGGAACTTCCATGTAGAGTATAATACTGAAACCTCCTCCCTTGGTGAAAACTCATATAGTTTCCCTAGACATCAAACTTAAGTTTGGTGTTGGACAGTTACCACCCACCAAGGAGGAAGGTCCCAAGAGGAAGATACATAGGGGATGGAGAAACAATACAACCCCTACCCTAACAAGCAAGGAGAATCAAGCTGATAACAATAAAGGAAAGCTTGTGAGGAGGAATTCAAATCCGAGGGCATTGATCTCCTCCTTTTCCCCCTTGGAGCCATTTCTGCTAACCAACTGAAAGAAGAGGAAGAAAGTCAGCAATCGAGTGTCAAGCTAATGACATTAAAAAAGCAGTTGTTCGGAGGTAACCCAGCCATGAGTAGAGTATTTCTATCCTTATTTCTTCTCTTTATTTTCATTTGAGTTTATTTTAGTTTATTTTCAGAATTTTCCCTTGCTTTTTAATGTTTGTGATCATGTGCAGTACTTAGAACAGAGACAGAGACATTCAGAGATGGAAACAGAACACCCTGGAGTGATCTTCTTTCTGGTGTTGAACGCCAGACAAGGAGGCAGGAGGGGCGTTTAACGCCCTATATGGGTAGGAGACCTAGCGTTAAACGCCAGCCAGGGAGCAGAGGCTGGGCGTTCAATGCCCTATAAGAGGCAGAGACCTGGCGTTGAATGCTAGGAAGGGAGACCTCATGGGCGTTCAATGCTCTACATGGAGCAAGATGCTGGCGTTGAATGCTAGTCAGGGAGCAGAGACTGGGTGTTCAACACCCACAAGGGGGCAGGAAATTCGAATTCCCTAGCCTCTTAGGACTAGTGGGTCCCATAGAATCTCCACCTACCCACCTTCTTCTTTCTCTTCCTTTCCCTCTTCCCCACGCACACTCTTCCCTATAAACCCTCAACCAATCACATCCATATCACCTTTTTTTCTTCCCAAAACCATTCATCACTCCTATTCATCAATTCCCACCAACCCTACACACTTCAAATTCAAACCCGTCCCATTCATTCTTCCCTCCCATATTCTTTTTGCTTGAGGACAAGTAGCCTTTTCAAATTTGGTATTGCAGAGCGAGCTTTAAGTTTATAATATTATCAATGGCACCAAGGGAAGCTGAATCATCTCCATGGAAGAGCACAGCCTAAGGAAGCAGTAGCCGCCGTCACTAAGGTGGTCACATTCCATTACCCCTTACTTATGTTATGTTTATGTTATTTTTCTGTTTTCCATTATATTTCATTATCTGTTTCCTATTTCTAGTGCATGATCATCCTTTTTTATGTCTTAAGGCTTTAGAATATTCCATGTATCTTTCACCATACTTAAAAGAGTTTTTTTCAAAAAAGAGAAGATGCATGAACTCGAGTTATATAATAAGAATAGTCCAATTATTTGATGTGGTGACATTACATTTACTTTCTAAATACATGAATTAATAGTGCATATTTGATGTTGAAGCTAAGTGTGTTGGCTCTTGAAAGAATGAATGAAAAGGTGAAGTATTATTGGTAATCTGAAATGCCCAAATATTGATTCTTGAAGGAAGAAAACGCAGGAAAAAGAAAAGAAAGAAAAAGAGAAAGAAAAAGCAAAAAAAAGAGAGAAAAAGAAGGAAAAAGAAAAAGAAAAAGCCAATAGCTCTTAAAACTGATGAGCGGATATTTTATACGCTTTTTGGGGGTAATTTCATATAGTTTTTAGTATGTTTTAGTTAGTTTTTAGTATATTTTTATTAGTTTTTAGCCAAAATTCATATTTTTGGACTTTACTATGAGTTTGTGTGTTTTTCTGTGATTTCAGGTATTTTCTGGCTGAAATTGAGGGAGCTGAGCAAAAATCAGAATCAGGCTGAAAAAGAACTACTGATGCTATTGGATTCTGACCTTCCTGCACTTAGAATGGATTTTTTGGAGCTTCAGAAGTCCAATTCGCGCAATCTTAATTGGGTTGGAAAGTAGACATCCAGGGCTTTCCAACAATATATAATAGTCCATATTTTGCGCGAAGATAGACGACATAAACTGGCGTTTAACGCCAGTTCCATGCTGTATTCTGGCATTGAACGCCAGAAACAGGTTGCAAGTTGGAGTTAAACGCCAGAAATAGGTTACAACCTGATGTTTAACTCCAGAAACAGACCAGGCACATAAGAAGATCAAGTCTCAGCCCCAGCACATACCAAGTGGGCCCCAGAAGTGGATTTCTGCACTATCCATCTTAGTTTATTCATTTTCTGTAAACCTAGGTTACTAGTTTAGTATTTAAACAACTTTTAGAGACTTATTTTGTACCTCATGACATTTTTAGATCTGAACTTTGTACTCTTTGACGGCATGAGTCTCTAAACTCCATTGTTGGGGGTGAAGAGCTCTACAGCGTCTCGATGAATTAATGCAAGTATTTCTGTTTTCTATTCAAACACGCTTGTTTCTATCTAAGATGTTCATTCGCACTTCAATATGAAGAAGGTGATGATCCATGACACTCATCACCATTCTCATCAGATGGGTGTTGCTTCTACAAGAGTTTGATATAGAAATGAGAGACAGAAAAGGGACAGAGAACCAAGTAGCAGATCACCTGTCCCGAATAGAACCAGTAGAAGGGGCGTCCCTCCCTCTTACTGAGATCTCTGAAAACTTTCTGGATGAGCAACTCTTTGCCATCCAGAAAGTACCATGGTTTGCAGACATTGCAAACTACAAGGCTGTGAGATTCATACCCAAAGAGTATAGTAGGCAGCAATCAAAGAAATTGATCACAGATGCAAAGTACTATATTTGGGATGAACCATATCTCTTTAAGAGATGTGAGATGGCGTAATCCGTAGATGTGTGCCTAAAGAAGAAGCACAGAAGATCCTATGGCATTGCCATGGATCGCAATATGGAGGACATTTTGGAAGTGAGCGAACAACCACAAGAGTCCTCCAAAGTGGCTTCTACTGGCCTACTCTCTATAAAGACTCACGAGTGTTTGTACTTAATTGTGACATTTGCCAAAGATCTGGCAATCTGCCTCACAGTTATGCCACGCCTCAACAAGGGATCTTGGAGATTGAGTTGTTTGATGTATGGGGTATTGACTTAATATGGCCTTTCCCACCATCATACTCAAACACTTATATTCTGATGGCAGTGGATTATGTATCCAAGTGGGTGGAAGCTATTGCAACACCCACTAATGATACTAAGACAGTGCTGAAATTCCTCCAGAAACACATCTTCAGCAGATTTGGTGTCCCTAGAGTACTAATTAGTGATGGGGGCACTCATTTCTGCAATAAACAGCTTTACTCTGCTATGGTCCGATATGGAGTTAGCCATAGGGTGGCAACTCCATATCATCCATAGACAAATGGGTAAGATGAAGTCTCTAATAGAGAACTTAAAAGAATCCTGGAACGGACTGTGATTAACCGTAGAAAGGATTGGGCAAGAAGCTTGGATGATGCTCTGTGGGCATACAGAACAGCATTCAAGACTCCTATAGGGACCTCTCCACACCAGCTTGTGTATGTAAAAGTCTGTCTCTTGCCAGTGGAACTGGAACATAAGGCCTACTGGGCAACCAGATTCCTAAACCTTGATGCCAAGTTAGCTGGAGAAAAATGATTACTCTAGTTAAATGAGCTAGAGGAATTCAGACTCAATGCTTTCGAAAATGCAAAAATTTACAAAGAGAAAGCAAAAAGATGGCATGATAAGAAGTTGTCCTCTAGAGTCTTTGAGCCAGGGCAGAAAGTTCTGCTGTTTAATTCTAGGCTCAAATTATTCCCCGGGAAATTGAAATCCCGGTGGAGAGGTCCATATGTGATTATAAGTGTGTCACCATATGGATACGTAGAGCTTCAGGATAATGACTCTGACAAAAAGTTCATTGTTAATGGACAGAGAGTCAAACATTATCTTGAAAGCAATTTTGAGCAAGAATGCTCAAAACTAAGGCTTGATTAAAACTCAGTAATAGTCCAGCTAAAGACAATAAAGAAGCGCTTGCTGGGAGGCAACCCAGCCATTGGCAAAGCTTATTTGTTAATTAATTGAATTTTACAGGTTCATGTTAATTATCTTCAAGGTAAAATAGTAATTGCATGATTTCATAGAGTTACAGAAGGATTCAGAGGATAAAATAGCAAAAGGAAGCTCACTTGTGCGAAAAATCCAGTAAGAGCTGTTTTAGGCGTTAAACGCCCAAAAGAAGCATCTACTGGGCGTTTAACGCCAGTAGAGATAGCCATCTGGGCGTTAAACGCCAAAAAGAAGCATCTTCTGGGCGTTTAACGCCAGATTTACAGTGTCATGGGCGTTAAGAAAAACGCCCAATGACAAAGGAGTTCTTGGCGTTTAACGCCAGCCAGAAGCAACAGCTAGTTAAACACCCAGGAGAAGCTACAAATGGGCGTTAAACGCCCAAAACATGCAGCGTTTGGGCGTTTAACACCAGGATTGTGGGGAGGAGGTAAATTCATTTTCAATTCAAACTTTTCCCATTTTTTATGTTTCAATTCATGATTTCTTGCATAAACATGTTACAAACTCTCATATTCCAAACTTCAATTCCAAAAATTTTTAATCCTAATTTTTCAAATCCTTTTTCAAAGATATCAAATGTATCTTAATTCATAAACACAAATCCTTTTCAAATCCTATCCAACTTCTTTTCAAATCTTTTTCAAAACTCAATTATCTTTTTAAATTATTCTCAAATCTTTTCTTTTAAATTCATCATATCCTCTTTTTAAACTTCAGATTTATTTTTTTTATATCTTTCATATCTTTTCAATTTTAAAATTTCATCTTTTTCCTATTATACTTATCTTTTACAAATCATATCTTCTATCATATCTCCTTCAAAATTTTTGAAAAACCCACCCCCTTCCCTTTAAATCCTAGTTTGGCCTCCCTCCTCTCCTCCACAATTCGAAAAATTGGCTCTCCTTCTATCCCTCTCCTTTCCTTTCTTTTTCTTGAGGGCAAGCAAACCTCTAAGTTTGGTGTTTTTATCCGTGATCACTAAACCAATACCTACTAAGATCATGGCTCCTAAGGGAAAATAAATCACTCCAAGAGGCAAGAAAGAAAATATTCCAAAACCACTTTGGAATCAAGGGAAGTTCTTAACCAAAGAACATTCAGACCATTACTACAAAATAATGGGTCTAAGGTTAGTGATCCCGGAAGTTAAATTCGATCTGAAAGAAGATGAATACCCGGAGATCCAAGAGCAAATTCGAAACAGGAGCTGGTAAATCCTAGCTAATCCTGAAACAAAGGTGGGAAGGAATATGGTTTAAGAATTCTACTCTAATCTGTGGCAAACAGACAGGCAGAGAATAGCTGGAGCCGCCTTCTATGATTATCGGACCTTGGTCAGAGAGAATATTGTTCACCTTCACCCTGACAAAATCAGGGAAATCTTCAAGCTACCTCAGCTGAAAGATGACAAAGACTCCTTTAATAGGAGAATGATGAGAACAAATAAGGGATTGGACAAAATTCTAGAGGACATATGCCTCCCTGAAACCAAGTGGATAACCAGCACCAAGGGTGTCCCAAATCAACTCAAGAGAGAAGATCTCAAACCAGTCGCCAGAGGCTGACTGGACTTCATTGGGCATTCTATACTGCCCACCAGCAACCGCTTTGAAGTCACCATCAAAAGAGCAGTAATGATCCATTGCATTATGTTGGGAAAAGAAGTGGAAGTTCATCAGCTGATTTCTTGTGAACTTTACACAATTGCAAACAAGAACTCCAAAGATGCCAAATTGGCCTATCCAAGCTTAATCTCTATGCTATGTAAAGATGCTGGGGTGAAGATGGGAGTAACTGAGTATATTTCAGTTGAGCGACCAATCACCAAAAAGTCAATGGAAGGACAACAAGTGCAGGACGACCCCATCAAGAGGAGAGCACAGGAGTTCCTCCCGAAAATCTCTCAAATTAAGTACTGGGAGCGTCTTGAAGCATCTGTCACCAAGTTGTAAGAAGCTATGGAGCAACTAAAGGAAGAACAGCAAAATCAAAATAGCATGCTTTGCAAACTGCTTAGGGAACAAGAAAAGCAAGAGCGTGAACTGAAGCGTCAGAAGCTGTCTCTTGAAGGGCCAAGCACCCCACAGATTAAGGGAGAATCCACCTCCCAAAATAAAGGTTGTTGAGTCCTAATCTCAGCCTTAACTCTGTGATAGTTGTTCTTATTAGGAATTTACGTTAGAAGTTATATATAAGTAGTAGTAATTAGTATCTCTATTTTGATTTTATCTCCAATCAAGCTATAATTTATTTTTCTCGTCATCATCAAACATGAATAAAATAGTAGATTTTTAGAATAAAGAGGCAATAATTTTTTTTTCTCGAGTTCTTAATAAGGAAAATTCTAATTATTTATATATGGTGGCAATACTTTTTGTCTTCTGAATGAATGCTTGAACAGTGCATATTTTTGATATTGAATTTTATGAATGTTAAAATTATTGGCTCCTGAAAGAATGATGAACAAGAGAAATATTATTGCTGATCTGAAAAATCATGAAATTGATTCTTGAAGCAAGAAAAAGCAGTTAAAAAAAAGAGAGAAGCAAAAGAGGTAGAAAAAGCCAATAGCCCTTTAAACCAAAAGGCAAGGGTGAAAAGGATCCAAGGCTTTGAGCATCAATGGATAGGAGGGCCCAAGGAAGTAAATCCAGGCCTAAGTGGCTAGATCAAGCTGTCCCTAACCATGTGCTTGTGGCATGCAGGTCCAAGCAAAAAGCTTGAGACTGAGTGGTTAAAGTCGTGATCCAAAGCAAAAGAGTGTGCTTAAGAGCTCTAGACACCTCTAATTGGGGACATTAGCAAAGCTGAGTCACAATCTGAAAAGGTTCACCCAGTTATGTGTCTGTGGCATTTCTGTATCCTGTGGCAATACTGGAAAACAAAGTGCTTAGAGCCACAGACAAGACTCATAAAGTAGCTGCGTTCAAGAATCAACATACTAAACTAGGAGAATCAATAATACTATCTGAAGTCTGAGTTCCTATGGATGCCAATCATTCTAAATTTCAGAGGATAAAGTGAGATGCCAAAACTGTTCGGAAGCAAAAAGCTACTAGTCCCGCTCATCTAATTAGAATCTGAGCTTCACTTAAAACTCTGAGATACTATTGCTTCTTGATTTCTTTTTATCCTATTTTATTTATCTAGTTGCTTGAGTACAAGAAACAGTTTAAGTTTGGTGTTGTGATGAGCGGATATTTTATACGCTTTTTGGGGGTAATTTCATATAGTTTTTAGTATGTTTTAGTTAGTTTTTAGTATATTTTTATTAGTTTTTAGGAAAAATTCATATTTCTGGACTTTACTATGAGTTTGTGTGTTTTTTTCTGTGATTTCAGGTATTTTCTGTCTGAAATTGAGGGAGCTGAGCAAAAATCTGAATCAGGCTGAAAAAGGACTGCTGATGTTGTTAGATTCTGACCTCCCTGCACTTGGAATGGATTTTATGGAGCTACAGAAGTCCAATTGGCGCACTCTCAATTGGGTTAGAAAGTAGACATCCAGGGCTTTCCAATAATATATAATAGTTCATATTTTGCGCAAAGATAAATGACGTAAACTGGCATTTAATGCCAGTTCCATGTTGCATTCTAGCGTTGAACGCCAGAAACAGGTTGCAAGTTGGAGTTAAACGCCAGAAACAGGTTACAACCTGACATTTAACTCCAGAAATAGCCCAGGCACGTGAGAAGCTCAAGTCTTAGCCCCAGCACACACCAAGTGGGCCCCAGAAATGGATTTCTGCACTATCCATCTTAGTTTACTCATTTTCTGTAAACCTAGGTTACTAGTTTAGTATTTAAACAACTTTTAGAGACTTATTTTGTACCTCATGACATTTTTAGATCTGAACTTTGTACTCCTTGATGGCATGAGTCTCTAAACTCCATTGTTGGGGGTGAGGAGCTCTGCAGCGTCTCGATGAATTAATGCAAGTATTTCTGTTTTCTATTCAAACACGCTTGTTTCTATCTAAGATGTTCATTCGCACTTCAATATGAAGAAGGTGATGATCCGTGACACTCATCACCATTCTCAACCTATGAATGCATGCCTGACAACCACCTCTGTTCTACATTAGACTGAATGAGTATCTCTTAGATTCCTTAATCAGAGTCTTCTTGGTATAAGCTAGAATCCATTGGCAGCATTCCTGAGAATCCAAAAAGTCTAAACCTTATCTGTGGCATTCCGAGTAGGATTCAAGGATTGAATGACTGTGACGAGCTTCAAACTCGCGAGTGTTGGTTGTAGTGACAGACGCAAAAGGATCAATGGATCCTATTACGACATGATCGAGAACCGACAGATGATTAGCCGTGCTGTGATAGAGCATTTAGACCATTTTTACTAAGAGGATGGGAAGTAGCCATTGACAACGGCGACGCCCTACATACAGCTTGCCATAGGAGGAACCTTGCGTGCATGAAGAAGAAGACAGGGGAAAAGCAGAGGTTCAGAAGACAAAGCATGTCCAAAACTCCAACATATTCTCCACTACTGCGTAACAATTACTCAATTCATGCTTTTTCACTTTTTACAATTGAAACTAAAGAACCCTATTGGTATCCTGACTAAAAATAATAAGATAACCATAGCTTACTTCAAGCCAACAATCTCCGTGGGATTCGACCCTTACTCATGTAAGGTATTACTTGGACGACCTAGTGCACTTGCTGGTTAGTTGTGCGGAATTACATAGTGTGAGTGTAATTTTCGTGCACCAAAAACCAAAAGGCAAGAGCAAGGATCCAAGGCTTTCAGCATCAATGTTTAGGAGGGTCTAAATAAACAAAATCTTGGCCTAAAAAGTTTAAATGAGCTGCTTTCCCTAACTAAATGTTTGTGGTGTGAAAGTGTCAAGTGAAAAGCTTGAGATTGAGTAGTTAAAGTCATGATCCCAAAAGCAAAAGAGTGTGCCTAAGAACTCTGGGTACCATTGTCTAGGGATTCTAGCAAAGCTGAATCACAATCCAATTGGCGTTTATGTATCCGGTGGTATTACGAAAAAATAAAATGCTTAGGGTCACGACCAGGCTAAAAAAGAAGCTGTGTTCTAGAGTCAAGAAAAGCTAAACTAAGAAAATTAATAATATTATCCGGATTCTTGTTCCAAGAGATGCCAACACTTCTGAGCTTCAAAGGATAGGGAGATGCCAAAACTGTTCAGAAGTAAATGGTTACTATCCCCGCTCATCAATTGGAATTGAGCTTCATTGAAAACTCTGAGATTTATTGTATCCTTTCCTTCTTTCTGATCCTACTTTATTTTTGGTTGCTTGTGGATAAGCAACTGAATAAATTTGGTGTTTTGATGAGCGAATATTTTATACGCTTTTTGGCATCATTTTCATATTGTTTTAGTTATGTTTTGTTTAAGTTTTATTATATTCTCATAGGTTTTAGTGCAAAATTCATATTTTAGATTCTACTTTGAGTTGTTGTGTTTTGTGAAGATTTCAGGTAATTTCTGGCTGAAATCGAGGAGCTTTGGCAGAGTCCGATTCAGAGGCAAGGAAAGCGTACCACATGCTATCAGATTCTGACCTCGATGCACTCAAACGAGTATTTCTGGAGCGACAGAAATCCCAATGATGTGCTCTCAACAGAGTTGGAAAGATAACTTCCAGAGCTTCCCAGCAATATATAATGGTCTTTACTTTTCTTCGATGGAGCCTGCCCATAATGGGCGTTGAACGTCCAAGAACTACTCTCTTTCTGGTGTTCAACGACCCAAAGGGAGCATGCTGGCATTTGGACACCCAAAAGGGATCAAACTCGGCATCCAATGCCCCAAGAGAAGCACTAGGACGTGGATTCACCAAAATCTCAGCCCAAACACTCACCATGTGTGCCCGAAAGTGGATTTTCGCACCCTTTAGCTTAGTTTATCACATTTTTGTTATTTTCAATTATGAGTAACATCTTTTAGGTCTAGTATTTTATTATAAATAAGAGACTTTCTTCCTCCTGAGGATTATGCCTCCCAACAGAGGAGAAACACAGACACATTACTTCTATTACTTCTATAAAGCATGAGCAACTAAACCTCCTAAGTTAGGGTTAGGAGCTCTGCTGATTCTCATGGATTAATAATATTACTGTTTTTATTTCAATACATTTTTAATTCTATTCTCTTGTGCATTTTCATTCTTCATCTCATGAATTGAGGATAACCTGTGACAATCATCATTGTTCTACATGGGTTTCGTGTGAATCTTGACCTGGATAGCATTGATCCACAGCTAGAAAGTGCACTGCGGATTCTAAGAGCATGCCTGGGCAACTTTGGATAAGTGACATAAAATCCTGTTGACCATGGGTTATTGAGGTCTCTGTGGCATTAAAACTAGAGTATGAGAAGCAGCGTTCCCTGGTCAAGAAGATTTGACCTTGTCTGTGGTGTTTTGAGTAGGATCGCGAAGGGGAGTGGATTGCTTAGGTCTTCAATTTTGACTATAGTGGGAAGCCATAAGTTAACTTGATGAGGATGCTACATGAGTTGCTCGGATATGGTGGACTGCTATGGTTTAGAAGAGACTAACTTGATGTGGTTGTTACATGAGTTAGTCAATTATGACTGCCATTGAATGAATCATTCATTATTGAAGTAGACAGTAAGAAATGTTAATCTGGAAAGAATACACATCACTGAAACCTTAACTATATCTATATTATTGCTTTTACACTAATCTGGTATTTCATTCTTTATTATTTTCTTTATGCTTTCAAACAAACAACCATCTTTTCTAATCGCCTGACTAAGCTTTACAAGATAGCCATTACATGCTCAATCCAACAATCTCTGTGGGATTCGACCCTTACTCACTTGAGGTATTACTTGGACGACCCGGTGCACTTGTCGATTTATCTGTGTGAAACTTGCGGAGTTCAATTTCGCACACCACCCATCTTTGTGATTGGTCTTTCAATGTCAATCGGGATATCTCCATCAATGTGAGCTCCAGCTGCTGCATGTAGGCGATATATAAGATGAGGAAAAGCCAATCTTACAGTGTTGGAGTACTTGTCAACTATCCTGTAGAACTCTTGAGGGATCACCTCATGCATCCCACCTTGTTGCCGGGCATAATACAATGAATCATCACTGCCTGCTCGATTGTAACATCAGAACGGTTAGTCATAGGAAGGATGGAATACTGGATGAACTTCAACCATCCTTGGACAACTAACTTGAGGTCATGCCTACCCAGCTGGTTGGCTTACCTCTAGAATTCTTCCTCCACTGAGCTCTGGGAGGGCAAATGTCAGCAAGAACTTGATCCAACCTCTGGTCAGTGTTGACCCTGTGAGTGTATAAATGAAGGTCATCTTTGGATGGTGGTAACTGCAATGCCACCCTCACACTCTCTGAGCTGAAATCCATGATATGCCCTCTGACCATGGTGCGCCAATTCTTCAGCTCCGGGTTCACGCCTCTAACATGCTTGTATGTCACCCAAGCATTGGCGTAGAACTCCTGCACCATCAATGCTCCAACCTCAGTTACGAGGTTGCCTATAACTTCCCAACCCTGTCTCAAAATCTAATAAGGATCTCTGGGTACTCATTCGGCCTCATATAGAAGCAGACCTTAGGAATCACCTTCTTCTTGTGCACTACCTCATAAAAATGCTCCTCATGTGTTTTAGAGGAGAACCGAGTGAAGTTTCATCGGTCGGAGGTAGGAGCCTTCTCTTTTCTATTTCTTGATGAGGATTCTCCAGTCTTGGATGCCATGGAGATAGTACAAATGAAGAAAAAGTGGAGCATCCAATAGCAAACTTAAAAGGTTTGCTCTTCTCCGAGCAAAATAAAGATAAAAAATAAGAAAAAGGAAAATAGAAATAAAATGGATAAGGGGAAAGGAGGGGAAGGCTTCGGCCTTGGCTAAGGGATAGGGGAAAACAAAGAAAAGGGAGTGTGTATTGGGAAGGGTAAGTAAGAAGGAGAGAGTAGTGTGAGGTGTGGTGAAAGTGGATGAAGAGTGGGTTATTTATAGGTAGGAAGGGATAGTGGTTCGATTATGGGTGAAAAGGGAGATTAAATTTGAATTTGGGTTGTTGGGAGGAGAGATGGATGGGATAGATGAAAGTGGATTGGGTGGAGTGGGAGGTGGGTTAAGAGAATCAAGGGAAGTGATGGGCGATGGGATGGATGAATGTGGATGGAAAAGTGGGTAAGGGGAGAGAGAAAGAGAAGGTTGAATTGGTCAAATGTGGTTGGGTTTGGGGTTTAACCAATGGCTAAAGTCATTCCTCCATCCTTGAGTTCTCCCCTCTGGGCGTTAAACCAGTAGGGGATGAGTAACATTTTTTTGTAAGTGGGACGAGCACCCCTGGCGCTAAACACCCTTGCTGGTGTTCAGTGCCCTAAGGGGGGTGCTAAAATTGTGTGGAACGCCCAATTTGGGTGTTAAACGCCCATGCTTGCTGCTCCTCTCCTGGCGTTAAATACCCTTCCTAGCATTTAGTGCCCACAGGTATTTTTTTCAGGGCGTTCTGTTCTTCTGTCTGAGCTCTCCTGTCCCTGTCCTAAATACCTTACATGAACACAAACATTAGAAAAACTAGGAAAACTCTAAAGATCAATGAAAAAATGAAATGAAAACAAATTTAAACAAAACTGAAATAAAACTGAAACAAACTCAAAGGATACTTATGGTTGGGTTGCCTCCTAACAAGCACTTTTTTACCATCACTAGCTTGATGGTCAGGTCTTCTAAGGAGGAGGATCATAGGGGCTCATATCTTCACCCCTCATAGTGAACTTCTTTCATGTGCTCTCTGATGTCACGAAAACTGTCTCTCAACAATTTTCTACCGGCAAGTGCACCGGATTCTCGTCAAGTAAAAATTCACTGTAGAGTGAGGTCAAATCCCACAGGGATTGGTTGGTTGATCAATGTTAAATGTAGAATTATTCTAGTTGAACTAAAATCAATTTGAGATTGGGATCACAGAAAGTAAAATTGGCGGGAAACTTAAAGAGCAAGAAATTAAATAGCTGAAATTAAATTTCAAGAATATAAGTGTAGAAACTTAAATTGCAAGAAATTAAATGGGAATGGGAAAATTGAACATCAAATTAAAGACAGAACGTAAAAGAATGGGTAGAACAGAGATGGGAAACCTCATTGGGGTCAGGAGATGTTATAATTCTCCGGATCAAATTCATTTTCATCTCTTCCTCAATCAATGCATTCATTGATCTCCTTGGCAATCTTAGGTGATTAGATCCCAATTCCTTGGCAATCTAATCTTTATAAGCATGAACAATTGCCCAATTCCTTGATTTAAGTGCTCATGGGAAGAGATGAAGTATGGTCACTAATTAAACCACACATATTCATAGATTAAAGTGTTGGTAGGATTACATTTCACGATATCCATCCAAACCCCAATCCAATCTAATGTGAGAAGGCATTTCTAGCATGATCTCCTCATT
Source organism: Arachis duranensis (assembly GCF_000817695.3). Taxonomy (NCBI): domain Eukaryota; kingdom Viridiplantae; phylum Streptophyta; class Magnoliopsida; order Fabales; family Fabaceae; genus Arachis; species Arachis duranensis. The sequence goes on along the minus strand of NC_029772.3, from coordinate 38,920,524 downwards.
CCTCTTCCAAGGTTTAGAGGAGATTCAATTATGAATAGCTTCTTTTCCAACACAACTATCGAATTGGATGAGGAACGAAAGCTTTCTAGAAAGATCAAGAGAAAAGAAAGAAGAAGAAATATGAAAACTAATATTGATCCATTGAATTACACATAGCTCTCTAACCCAATAAAAGTAGGTTTAGTTGTTCATAGCTCAATTAAATTTACAGAAAAAGAAAAGTGCAGAAAGAAATAAAAAAAGTACAAAAGAAACTAAAAGAAAAGTGCAGGAAATGAAAATCAGGGAATTGAACTCCCAAAGTCCCCCTTCAGGGCCTCCCCGAAGAGCTCTTCATTCTTCAACAATTCTTCTAATTATACCCCTATTCAATTGGATCTTTAAATACTTCAAATACTTGCATGTGGGCCATGGCCTTGATTGAAGCAGTTAGAAGTGATTCTTTGATGATGAACGTTAGCAGCTAACATTCATATTTTGTTTTGGTGCATTTTGGAATGAGATTAGCATTAACGTTGGTGACCATGTTTGTATAAAAATGATGGGTCAAATGTTATTTGGAAAAATTGAAGTCTGGGTGTCGCCAGCAACGTTTGATTCAACGTTGGAGCACCAACGTTCGCCTGTTCACGCGTAAGCATAGCCCACGCGTATGCGTGAATGGTTGCTTTACGCGTCCGCGCAGCCTGTGTGTGTGCATGGTTGGAAACAAATGCTCATCCACGCGTATGCGTTATTGACGTGTGCGCATGGATGCAAAATTTCCAATTCCAAATTTTGAAAGCTTTTCGCGAACATTGACCATAGCGTTGGACTATAAATGCTCCCTCCAACGTTGGCACATCCACGCGTGCGCGTCACCTACACGTGTGCGTGGATGCTAAATTCTCAAATTCCAAAACTGAACTTCGTATCACGAGTGTTGGGGGTAACGTTGGTTTGGCAACGTTATCTCCAACGTTGACAGCCTTTTTTTGCATAATGTTGCACATCAAGCCTTGGGACGTTACTTTGTCCTCTTGTCAACGTTGCCAATTTCATGCTCACTATAAACTATTATATATGGTTAGAAAGTTCTGAATGTCAGCTTTCTAACCCAACTAGAATCACCTCAATTAAACATCTACACCTCAATTTATGCTCCTTTGAAGGGGACAGGGTCGCTGGCATTGGTGTGCAACGTTTGAGGTAACGCTGGCACACCAATGTTGACACCAATGTTGGTAAGAACGCCAGATTCTAAAGCTCAAACTTATTTTACACCCCATACTATTATATATCGTTGGAAATATCTGAATGTCTACTTTCCGATGCCATTAAAAACGAATCATTTGGAACTCTACAGCTTAACTTACACTCCCTCGAAGGTTCAGAGGTAAGCTGGCCTTACTACAGGTTGGTACCATGTTTGTCTATACACATTTTGGGGCAGTTTTCTCCCTCCATTTTAGTGTCCAACACGTAGTGCCATATATTCTTGGAAAGCTCTGGATTCCTACTTTCGAAGGCTCTTGGAATCAACTCATTTGGAGCTTTGTAACTCAAGTTATTCTTGTTTGAAGTAGACTCCTTCAGGCTGTCATGAGCAACGTTTGTGGCAACGTTGGTGAGCCAACTTTGGCCACCAACGTTGCTTGCTCTTCTTCTTCTCTGCCCTTCCTTTGCTTCTTCTTACCTATCACCAACCAAACAAAATACATCAAAGTATTTCCATAATCACAAGATAATGCATCATTCATAGCATCAAACAATTCTTTGCATAAATCTCATGAAAATGCACAAAATTAACAATGTTTGATTGAATCAAGACATACAAGCATGAATTTATCATCTAAATACTTACTTATTTCCTAAGAAATGCTTGAAACTACCCTAAAACAAACTAAAAATGGCTTGTGAAACTAGCCAAGATGCCCTTGCATCACTCTCATGAATCAGCTCAACATGCTCCAGAGACAGGATCCTGCTAACCGTATGTGGTACAATTGGACTTCTAGTGAACACCACCTTCATGCTAGGTGAGAAGTCCTTAGTCAGAATCTTCTTATTCCTCCAGCCCTTAGGTACCTTCTTCTTGAGGCCTCCTCCATCTTTGGTGGGTAGTGAGTGCCCAACACCAAGCTTAGGTTTGATGTTAGGGGGAACTGTATGGCTTTCCACTAATTGAGAAGGCTTAAGCATTGAGCTTTGCACGCAAGTACCTCCTTTTTCAGAGAGAGGTGAAGGTTTAAAAATATTCAACAACAAATAGTCATCATGCATCCTCAAGACTAATTCTCCTCTCTCAACGTGAAACAGGGCTCTTCCTGTGGCTAGGAATGGCTTTCCTAGGATAATAGAGTCGTCTGTATCCTCTCCCATGTCGAATATCACAAAGTCTGCAGGGAGGTGGAGGTCTTCAACCTTTACCAGGGTATTCTCCACCAATCCGTATGCCTGCTTCCAGGACTTGTCTGCCGTTTCCAAGGCTATCCTTGTATGCTGCACCTCTTGGATTTCCAGCTTCTTCATTACAAATAGCAGCATCAAATTTATGCTTGAACCATGATCACACAATGCTTTCTTAAATGTAATTGTCCCTATGGTACAGAGGATTAGGAAGCTTTCAGGGTCTGGCAACTTCTTGAGTAGCCTCATCTAAACTAGTACATTACACACCTTGGTCAAGATCACAGTTTCATTTCCCTTCAAGGCCTTCCTTTTAGATAGTAGGCTTTTCATACAGGCCATATAGGGAGGCATCTTCTCCAACACCTCAGCAAAAGAAATATTGATGTGTAACTTTTTAAAGATTTCCAAGAATTAAGTCAACTGCTCATCCTTGGTCCTCTTAAAGCTTCTGAGGGTGTAGTATTTCAGGCTCCTTTGCCACTACTGGGGCATGTACTAGTGCTTTTCCAGCTTCTTGTTGAGCCTTTTTTTTCTTCAAATCCTCAGCAGCATGCACCTCCTTAGGCTCGGCCTCCTTGTCTACGGTGAGGGCCTTACACTCTTTTTTTGGATTTACTTATGTGTTACTGGGAAGAGTGTTAGGAGGTCTCTCAGGTATCCTCTTGCTCAACTGGCCCTCCAAGTTCCGAATTGAAGTTCTGGTCTCTTGTATAAAGCTGTGAGTGGTCTTGGAAAGTTCAGAGACTATTGTGGCTAAGTTGGAAATGCTCTGTGATTGAGAGGTCTCTTGCTACTGCTGAATAGGCTAGAACTGCCGGATGTTAAATCGGTTATGATTTGTTCCAACCTGATTGTTGTTGAAGCTCTGTTGAGACTTTTGTGGCTGCTCTCTCTACCCAAAATTAAGGTGATTCCTCCATCCCTGATTGAAAGTATTGGCATAGGAATCATTATTGGGATTTCTAGAGGAGTTTTCTATGTAATTAACTTGCTCAGTGGTGGATTGAGCATAGCCACAAGCATCCCCTTGGGTGTAGCTTCCAGTCATGTCATAGGATGCATCTTGAGAATTGACAGCTAAGACTTGCATCTCGGTCAAGTGCTGAGAGATCAACTAATCGGCTGGGACATGAGCTTGTTTTGAGCCAAAATGGCATCCAGTGTGTCAACCTCCATGATTTTTTTCTTCTGAGCAGTCACAGTGTTCATAGGATTTCTCTCAGAAGTGTATAGACACTGGTTGTTAGCAACCATCTCAATAAGCTCATTTGCCTCTTCCGGTGTCTTCTTCATATGCAAGGAATCACCTGCAAAGTTGTCCAATGACATCTTGGCCATCTCAAAAAGGCCATCATAAAAGATCTGCAACCTGGTCCATTCTGAAAACATTTCCGGAGAACACTTCCTGATTATCAGCTTGAATCTCCTCTAAGCTTCATAGAGGGACTCTCCCTCTTTCTATCTGAAGGTCTAGACATCCACTCTAAGCTTAGTCAACCTCTGAGATGGAAATGGGAAAATCATGAGCTTGTGGACCTCAGGATTCACTACATTCATCTTCACAGTGTCACAGATCTGCAGGAAGTTAGAGATGGATAAGTTTGGATCTTCCTATGGGAGTCCATGAAACTGACAATTCTGCTGCACCAGAGTGATCAGCTGTGGCTTCAGCTCAAAATCATTGGCACCAATGGCAGGTACTGAAATACTGTGCCTATAAAAGTCAGGAGTGCGGGAAGTGTAAGAGCTCAGAGTCCTCTTTGCATGCTCATTAGCATTCAGATTTCCTCCGTTTGGGTCCATGGTGAGCTCTTTAGCTTCCTTCTCAAAAGTTTCCTTGAGATTTTCTCTGGCTTTGTAAGCTTTAGCTTGTGGCAAACGCCGCCTCAAGGTTCTTTCAGACTCAGAATCAAACTCGAAAAGGGGTTCTTTATCCCTGTTCCTGCTCATAAACAACCAAGAGACAAAGAAAAGTGGGAGTCTCTATGTCAAAGTATAGAGGACACCCAGTGAGATATCTAAAAAGAAAATAAATTAAATTAAGCAATTAAACTAAAAATTTCAAAAATAAGAATGAGAAAATAACCTAAAAATTTTCGAACACTACAAAGAGAAGAATTGAAAATTTTGAAAATAAAGAAAAAGGGAAAATACTCAAGAGACACCAAACATAAAAATTAAAATTAAGGAAATTAAGTAAAACAAGAATAAAAAATTAAAAGAAAAGTAAAAGTAAAAATAAAAAATTAAAAGAAAAAGTAAAAAACAAAACTAAGAAAAATACCTAATCTAAGCAACTAGACAACTAGATCACAAACAATCTCCGACAACGGTGCCAAAAACATGGTGCTCGAAAAGAGATTTCATATAGCTTAACGACAAGTGCACCGAGTCATCCAAGTAATACCTCAGGTGAGTGAGGGTTGATCCCACGAGGATTGTCGGACTGAGCAAACAATGGTTGTCAGGTTGGTTTAGTTAGGTGAATAAAAAAGGGTTTTTGATGATTGAAACGCATAAAATAGTAAATAAGAAAGTAAAGAAAGCAAATAAATGGGTTTAGTGTAAAAATAGTATAAGAAAACTGTTAAGGCTTCGGAGATGTTTATCTTTCTGGATTAAAAATTCTTACCAACTATTTTAACGATGTATGATCCATTCCATGGCAAACTATAAATGTCTAAACTCTAATCTCTTAGTGATTTAGCCTCTTCTAACCTTCATTAACCGCCACTCTTATGGTCACTTAGTTCCGATTAGAGAGTTAAGATCAAAAACTAGTTTATGACCACAAAAACCCTAATTACCCAAAGCTAACATAATTATATGTCACATATCCCAATTAGTTCATGAAATTAGCAATTTAGGAGGAATTTGTTTTCAAGCTGTTGTTCAAGCGATATAACTCTCTCGAGAATCACAAGAACTCATGTAGAATAAGGGTCATACTCTCGTTCCACCCAGATTCATAACATTAACAATGAAAACAATCCTTAGAATTGAATCAATACATTGAAATAAACAGAGCTCTTAACCTTAACCAAAGAAGTTTAGTTGCTCATAACTTACAGAGAAAATAAAGTTCTTCCAAAAGTGTATCGTCTGATCCAAAATGCCCCCTAAAAGGTGGATCTTATTCCTTATATACTAACCTAATTTGATTCTAGAAACAAAATAAAATAAAAAATCCTAAAACTAAAAGATATTATTTATAATTAAAAATTACAAAAAGAACATAAAAAAACTAATAAATGCTAAATCCACTTGGAAGGCCCATGAGAGAGTGAATTTGCCTAGGATGCTGGTGTTAAATGCCATTTTAGGTGTTTAACACCCGATAGGGAGTAACCTCATGCACGCTGATGTCACTTACTGGTGCTAAACGCTAGTTGGGTGTTTAGCTCCCAGGGGAGGTTCTGTCAGATTTTCTATTTTTAGCTCCAAACTCTGCCAAACTTTTCCGAATTTCACCTGAAATCATTAAAACACTATAACAACTCAAAGTAGCATCCAAAAAGGATTTTTGCACTAAAATCAAGTAAAAATAAATAAAATCTAACTAAAAACAACCAGAAAATGATAAGAAAAAGGGTACAAGATGCTCGCGCATGAGCATGCAACTACTTGGTCAAAATAAATCAATTTCCAAGAAAGCATGTATAAAGATAAGGGCTAAAGCAATTATAATCAAATAAAACCTACAATTGAGTTGAGTTATTGAAAAGAATTTAACAACTTGCAAGAAGGGGATAATAATCGGTGGAAACATAGAATTGAGCAATTGAACCCTCATCGGATGTGTATACGCTCTAATCGCTCAAGTGTATAGGGTTGATTCACTCAATTCTCCTCTAATCATGATTTCTAAGATTTATTTTTCATTTAACAATCAACAATTATTCAATGCATATATACAATTATAATTAGGACTTTTCACAAGTTTTAATGGGTTTAGGATCAAGGTGAGGATATATATGGCTAGTTGAGCTTTGAATTTGTATCTTTGATTAACCTAAGCTCTCACCAAACACATATAACAACCTATACAATTCTAATATAACACCTAGCTACCTAAAATTCTCATTTTTTTCACGTACTCATGTATTCTTTTCAACCATAACATATATGCATTGTTATTATTACTCTTCTTTAGGGCATTTTGTCTCTTTTTTATTGTCATTTTTCACCTTTTTTTTCTTTTTTTTTCTTTTCCTTCTATTTATATTTTTTGTTAATTCTTTTTTTCAATAACATAATACATACAACAAGATTAATGCATATGGTTCAACATTCAATGCATGAGTATGTATCCAACTTCCAAGATTTTTAATGAAAACTCAAAAATACACTTTTATCTCAACTAATATTCTCAAGCTTTCCATGCTTAAATGATACACACACATCAACAATTATCCATAATTAACATCATAATTCATCCAACCATCACAATCATCATAATCATCAATATTCATACTCCACCATATATAACTCCATCATCCTTAATCAAAATCATCATCAACCATAACATTTACATGCAATTAATTATACAATCACATCATTCCATCCTATCTTAAAGGCCACTAACCTAAGTGTCACGAAACATTACAAATTATATAAAGAAAATTGAAACCATACCTTCCGATTCTCAATATGCTCAAACACCAAAACTTGATTCCAACAAGCTTCTACCAAGTTGCAATCCACCAAAGCCAAATCAAATGCCACAACCAACTCCAAAATCACCAAATTCAAGCTTAATATATACAATTTTACCATACATTAATAACTAAAGCTCACAATACACCAAACCACAAGGATATATAGGTTCCTTACTGGTGCACGAAATTGTGATCACTACAACTTCGCACAACTAACCAGCAAGTGTACTGGGTCGTCCAAGTAATAAACCTTACGCGAGTAAGGGTCGATCCCATAGAGATTGTTGGTATGAAGCAAGCTATGGTCACCTTGTAAATCTTAGTCAGGCAAACTCAAATGGATATGGGTGATATACGAATAAAACACAAAGATAAAGATAGAGATACTTATGCAATTCATTGGTGGGAATTTCAGATAAGCGTATGGAGATGCTGTGTTCCTTCCGTCTCTCTGCTTTCCTACTGTCTTCATCCAATCCTTCTTACTCCTTTCCATGGCAAGCTTATGCAAGGGTTTCACTGTTGTCAGTGGCTACCTCCCATCCTCTCAGTGGAAATGTTCAACGCACCCTATCACGGCACGGCTATCCATCTGTCGGTTCTCAATCAGGCCGGAATAGAATCCAGTGATTCTTTTGCGTCTGTCACTAACGCCCCGCCCTCAGGAGTTTGAAGCACGTCACAGTCATTCAATCATTGAATCCTACTCAGAATACCACAGACAAGGTT
>NC_029772.3:38912027-38912728 GCF_000817695.3 Arachis duranensis | reverse complement strand
GAGGTGGTTGTCAGGCACACGTTCATAGGTGAGAATGATGATGAGTGTCACGGATCATCACATTCATCAAGTTGAAGAACAAGTGATATCTTAGAACAGGAACAAGCGGAATTGAATAGAAGAACAATAGTAATTGCATTAGTACTCGAGGTACAGCAGAGCTCCACACCTTAATCTATGGTGTGTAGAAACTCCACCGTTGAAAATACATAAGAACAAGGTCTAGGCATGGCCGTGAGGCCAGCCTCCCAATGATCTAAGAACTAGATGTCCAAAAGATTCCAAAGATCAGAAGATGAAAATACAATAGTAAAAGGTCCTATATATAGAGAACTAGTAGCCTAGGGTTTACAGAGATGAGTAAATGACATAAAAATCCACTTCCGGGCCCACTTGGTGTGTTCTTGGGCTGAGCATTGAAGCATTTTCGTGTAGAGACTCTCCTTGGAGTTAAACGCTAGCTTTTGTGCCAGTTTGGGCGTTTAACTCCCATTCTTGTGCCAGTTCCGGCGTTTAACGCTGGGGATTCTGATAGTTACTTTGAACGCCGGTTTGGGCCATCAAATCTTGGGCAAAGTATGGAATATCATATATTGCTGGAAAGCCCAGGATGTCTACTTTCCAACGCCGTTGAGAGCGCGCCAATTGGACTTCTGTAGCTCCAGAAAATGCACTTCGAGTGCAGGAAGGTCAGAATCCAA
>NC_029772.3:38911581-38911911 GCF_000817695.3 Arachis duranensis | reverse complement strand
TACCTGAAATCACAGAAAAACACACAAACTCATAGTAAAATCCAGAAAAGTGAATTTTAACTAAAAACTAATAAAAATATATTAAAAACTAATAAATTCCTTCAGTCACCATAAAGTGACACTTCTACCTTTGGTCTCTTGGCATCTTTTCAGGACAAGTGCTAGGTGATTAAGACAGGAGCTAAATGAATCTCCATATACTGAAAAGTCATCCATGAAGACTTCCAGAAATTTCTCTACCATATCTGAGAAGATAGAGAGCATGCACCTCTGAAAGGTTGCAGGTGCATTGCACAGACCAAAAGGCATCCTTCTGTAGGCAAATACTCC
>NC_029772.3:38902793-38903538 GCF_000817695.3 Arachis duranensis | reverse complement strand
CAGGAGCTGAATGAGTCTCCAAATACTGAAAAGTCATCCATGAAGACTTCCAGGAATTTTTCCACCATATCAGAGAAAATTGAGAGCATGCATCTCTGAAAAGTTGCAGGTGCATTGCACAGGCCAAATGGCATCCTTCTGTACGAAAATACTCCAGATGGGCAGGTGAATGCCGTTTTCTCTTGATCCTGGGGATCTACTGCAATTTGATTATAACCTGAATATCCATCCAGGAAGCAGTAGTATTCATGACCTGCTAGTCTTTTCTAGCATCTGGTCTATGAATGGTAAAGGAAAATGATCCTTTCTGGTGGCTGTATTGAGCCTTCTATAATCAATACACAACTACTAAATAGGATCTAAATTTGTCAATGGCGTAAACCACTGCAAGTAGCTCTTTTTCTGTGGTTGTGTAATTCTTCTGTGAATCATTTAGAACACGGCTGGCATAGTAAATGACGTGCAGAAGTTTGTCATGCCTTTGTCCCAACACTGCACCAATGGCATGGTCACTGGCATCACACATCAATTCAAATGGTAATGTCCAGTCTGGTGCAGAGATGATTGGTGCTGCAACCAATTTAGCTTTCAGAGTCTCAAATGCCTGCAGACACTCTTTATCAAAGATAAATGGCGTGTCAGCAGCTAGCAGGTTACTCAGAGGTTTGGCAATTTTTGAAAAATCCTTTATAAACCTCCTATAGAATCCTGCATGCCCCAGAAAGCTTCTGATTGCCTTAACATT
>NC_029772.3:38900658-38902176 GCF_000817695.3 Arachis duranensis | reverse complement strand
AGGTATCACCTTCTCCCAGAAATGCATATTTCAGGGATGGTGGTAATGGTTTGAGTTCGGGTTTTGGAGGTTTCTCCTCTTCTTGAGGGATTTTCAGAGGTTCTATTATCTTCTCTGGTTCCTCCAAATCAGGCTGAACATCTTTAAAGATGTCCTCTAGCTCTGATTCGAGACTCTCAGCCATATTGACCTCTCTTACCAGAGAGTCAATAATATCAACACTCATGCAGTCATTTGGGGTGTCTGGATGTTGCATGGCTTTGACAACATTCAACTTAAACTCCTCCTCATTGACTCTCAAGGTTACTTCCCCTTTTTGGACATCAATGAGGGTTCGGCCAGTTGCTAGGACAGAAAAGGCAACATACTTGAAATGTTGAATCAAATCATTAATTGTAGGCAAGTATTTTTGAGAATGGAAAGAAATTGATTTTGAAAATATATGATTGAAAAGATATGGTTTGAAAAAGATTTGATTTTGAAAAATTATGAAAACTTGAAAAAAATTTGAATTAAAAACAAAATCTTCCCTCTTCTATCATCCTAGCGTTAAACGCTGGCGTTTAACGCCCAAAATGCTACCCTTTTGGGCGTTAAACGCCCAGCCAAGTACCCTGGCTGGCGTTTAAACGCCAGTTTTCCTTTCTTCACTGGGCGTTTTGAACGCCCAGCTTTTTCTGTGTAATTCCTCTGCTGCATGTTCTGAATCTTCAATTCTTTGTATTATTGACTTGAAATGACATAAATTAAAAAAACTTTTTAAATTTTTAATGATGAGGGATAATCAAAATGCCACTAAGATCAAATAAACAATGCATGCAAGACACCAAACTTAGAAGTTTGTATACTATTGACACTAACAAATTGAGAATGCATATGAGAAACAACAAAACACTCAAGACAAGAGAATTTAAAGATCAGAGTAAGGAAATCATCAAGAACAACTTGAAGATCAATGAAGAACATAATGCATGTAATTTTCGAAAATTAGAAGAATAAAGACATGCAATTGACACCAAACTTAAAATTAAACACTAGACTCAAACAAGAAACATACAAATATTTTTTATTTTAAGATTTTATAAATTTTTTTTTGTGCTTTTTCGAAAATTGAGTGGAAAAGAAAAACAAGGGTTCAAAATTCTTAATAAGAATTCCAGGAATCATTGCAATGCTAGTCTAAGACTTCGGTCCAGGAATTAGACATGACTTCATTAAGACTCCGGTCCAGGAATTAGACATGGCTTCACAGCCAGCCAAGCTTTCAAAGAAAGCTTCGGTCCAAAACACTAGACATGGCCAAAGGCCAGCCAAGCCTTAGCAGATCATTGCTCCAAGAGCAAGATTGATAGAAATCATCAAGCTCTTGTGATGATAAGTTGAAACCTCGGTCCAAAAGATTAGACATGGCTTTACAGCCAGCCATACTTCAATAAATCATCATGAAACTCTAGAATCCATTCTTAAAAACTCTGAAGAACAAAATAGAAATATTTTTTTGTATTTTTGAAAAATTGT
>NC_029772.3:38865300-38900576 GCF_000817695.3 Arachis duranensis | reverse complement strand
TTTCTGGCGTTAAACGCCAGTCTGGTGCCCCTTTCTGGCGTTAAACGCCCATTTGCTGCCCTTACTGGCGTTTAAATGGCGCCATCAACATGGTAATTGCAATCTCAACTCTTTATCACAACTTCGCACAACTAACCAGCAAGTGCACTGGGTCGTCCAAGTAATAAACCTTACGCGAGTAAGGGTCAATCCCACGGAGATTGTTGGTATGAAGCAAGCTATGGTCATCTTGTAAATCTCAGTCAGGCAGAATCAAATGGTTATGGAGGATTGATAATTAAAAGATGAATAAAACATAAAATAAAGATAGAGATACTTATGTAATTCATTGGTGAGAATTTTAGATAAGCGTATGGAGATGCTTTGTCCCTTCCGTCTCTCTGCTTTCCTACTGTCTTCATCCAATCCTTCTTACTTCTTTCCATGGCAAGCTGTATGTTGGGCATCACCGTTGTCAATGGCTACAGTCCCGTCCTCTCAGTGAAAATGTTGAACGCGCTCTGTCACAGCACGGTTATTCATCTGTCGGTTCTCGATCATGTCGGAATAGAATCCAGTGATTCTTTTGCGTCTGTCACTAACGCCCCACAATCGCGAGTTTGAAGCTCGTCACAGTCATCCAATCCTTAAATCTTACTCAGAATACCACAAACAAGGTTTAGACCTTCTGGATTCTCAAGAATGGCTGCCAATGGATTCTAGCTTATACCACAAAGATTCTGATTAAGGAATCCAAGAGATATCCACTCAATCTAAGGTAGAACGGAGGTGGTTGTCAGGAACACGTTCATAGGTAAGAATGATGATGAGTGTCACAGATCATCACATTCATCAAGTTGAGGAACAAGTGATATCTTAGAACAAGAATAAGCTGAATTGAATAGAAGAACAATAGTAATTGCATTAATACTCGAGGTACAGCAGAGGTCCACACCAAAATCTATGGTGTGTAGAAACTCTACCGTTGAAAATACATAAGAACAAGGTCTAGGCATGGCCGAATGGCCAGCTTCCCAAAGAGGGTTCAATCATAAGAACATGATCAAAAGATGATCCCAAGATTGAAAGATCTTTCCAATACAATAGCAAAAGGTCCTATTTATAGAGAACTAGTAGCCTAGGGTTTACAGAAATGAGTAAATGACGTAAAAATTCACTTCCGGGCCAACTTGGTGTGTGCTTGGGCTGAGCATTGAAGCTTCCATATGTAGAGACTTTTCTTGGAGTTAAACGCCAGCTTTTGTGCCAGTTTGGGCGTTTAACTCCCACTTTTGTGCCAGTTCCGGCGTTTAACGCTGGAAATTCTGAAGCTGACTTGGAATGCCTGTTTGGGCCATCAAATCTCGGGAAAAGTATGAACTATTATATATTGCTGAAAAGCCCTGAATGTCTACTTTCCAACGCAATTAAGAGCGTACCAATCGAGCTTCTGTAGCTCCAGAAAATTTACTTCGAGTGCAGGGAGGTCAGAATGCAATAGCATCTGCAGCCGTTTTTAGCCTCTGAATCAGATTTTTGCTCAGGTCCCTCAATTTCAGCCAGAAAATACCTGAAATCACAGAAAAACACACAAACTCAAAGTAAAGTCCAGAAAAGTGAATTTTAAATAAAAACTAATAAAAATATAATAAAAACTAACTAACACATACTAAAAGCATACTAAAAACAATGCCAAAAAGCGTATAAATTATCCGCTCATCACCTGCCAAAGTTGGTCAAAAATCAGTTTTTACCAAAACTTACAAATCCTCTAGTTTTCCAAAACTCTCAATTCAAAATCAATCAAACCATAATTCAATCAATACTAATTACTCATAACCATTATCATATACTTCTCAATCACTCCATAAATATATCAACACCTAAATTCTTCAATCTATTCAACAAATTCCACTCTTAAATTCTACCAATTTCAACAATAAACATCAATAATCTACATTTCATGCACATACCATATCTAATCAATCATACCAACTAATTCATATCATTCAAACCTATCCTAAGGCAACTAGCCTAAGGTTCACACAATATTTTATATTAGCAACAAGAAATCGAAACTATACCTTGACCAATTTCTTCCCATGCTCAAACACCACCGAAAACCTCTTTTTCACACAAGCCTCCAAGTTTCCAATTTCACCAATTCAGCTAGTCCCAGCAACCAAAGCTCTAATTGAAGCACTAAAAATGCCCATTCAACTTCTATATACAAGAATTCAATCTAAATTTCACATAATTTACCAAAATCACACTAGAGTTCCACTAATTCAATAATTCACATGAGTATAGTAATTCTTCACCTTACACATGGAAGATTAAGGTGAAACCAAATAATTATCCACTACTAGATTGCACCAAAACTACCAAAATCATGAAAATCTCTCAATACCCAAACTAAATTCACACAAATAAAAGGAATGGAGAAATAGATACCAAATTTAAAGATCCTTACCACTTTATTTAGATAGAAATAAAGAACTCAATGAGGCAAACACGTGGCTGCAAACAATGTAGCAATCGAAGCTTTGGATTGAAAGTTATGAGCAAATGAAATTTGGAGTGAATAGTGTATAAAGGTTTTGTTCTCCCTTCACTTATCTTCTTCGTGGAACACAATAAGAAGGGGGAAAGAGAGGCTAAAAGCTTGCTTAACTTAGGGTTAGTTATGTTGGCTTGGACCTACTTGGGCCCAGTTAAACCGATTTAGACCATTGGCCTAATTTTAGGTAAAAAATTTTAAAATTAGTGTTTAAATTTGTATTTTAAATATTTTTACTTCTTCAAATTATAAAATTTAATTTTCTAATTTATTTAGCTCATAATTAATTTACTAGGTTTTACAAAAACTATAACTAATATATATACAAATAGAAACCGTATAGCTAATAACTTAGCAAAAACTTCATAAGCCTCTTTGTTCGTCCTAAAAAGAAGATATTTAAAAGAAAACTATTTTCAACCACAGTGATCATCACTCGTCTTATGAATCTTTTTTGAAAACCAACGGTTAATTACCAAAAATCCAAATTCATATTTTATTTGTAAAACTCCAAACCAAACATAATATACCTTAATATTCTACAACTTACCAGAACATCATTCCAATCAAACTTACCAAGACATATAACATATCCAAATCACGGTTCCTGGCTCGACAATCATGACCTCTGGCCCAAAAATAATCAAGCAACACTCAACCACCATAGTCTGAACCAACCAGTTAGAAGCGTACGTAATGAAGTTCAAACACAATCAAGAGCAATTACAACAAGTATGATAATCACCATTTACATAGAAATATTCACATAAACAAACCAAGTACAATATGCACACCCAAACAATGTCATGTAGATACAAATAATGCATGCCTGCCCTATGGCCAATGAGCTCATCCGTCAGTTTTAAGCCAAAATCCGACATGTCCGGTAGTGAGAACCCTAGACAGCCCTCAGTGTACACATCCCTAGGAGGTATTCATATTCATCAACTTCTCTTAGGGGAATCATCTAGAAAGGTCTAAGTGTCCGGCCACATCTTGCGATGGAGGGTCAACAAAGTGTCTCAAATCTCAATCTGGAGCAAGTGGGGTGAACCACAATCCTTGCATCTACCCAGGGAGTTCCAATCTCCACTCCTAGCAAATGGGACGAACCACAACCCTTACATCTACTTGGGGAGTTCCAATTTTAACTTGGAGCAAGTAGGGCAAACTACAACCCTTGTATCTACCCAAAGAGTTCCAATCTTCAACCCAGAGCAAGTGAGGCAAACCACAACCCTTGCATCTATCCAGGGAGTTTCAATCCTGAACCCGTAGCAAGTGGAGCGAACCATAACCCTTGTATCTACCCAGGAATTTCTAATCCTCAACCCGAATCAAGTGGGGTGAACCACAACCCTTGTATCAACCTAGGGAGTTCCATCCTCAATCCGGAGCAAGTGGGTTGAACCACAACCCTTGTATCTGTCCAGGGAGTTATTATATCAAAGCTCTATCATAAAATTTTTTTGACCAAGTCAAAAGTCTCAAATTAACTTCAAATTATTTATTTTAAAAACTCATTATTCAAGAAACAAAAATTAATTTTTACCCAAAAATTTAGCGCATTCAAAAGTAGATCATTTCCAAGTTTATCCTCTTGAAAATCAAGTTAAATTCTCATCTTTACTCAACCAAAAACCCCAAGCTAACTTCAAACTATTTTCAAGTTTAAGCCTCCTCCAAAAGACTAAAAACTCATCCTGTTTGCAAATCAAAATCTTAACCGAACAATAAAACCATTTATACTTTAATAATCACTATAAAGTTTTCTAAAACACCCGAATCATATTTTTCTCTAGTTAAGTCAAAATAAAATAAAATGATTCTTCAATGAAATTAACCAAAATAAAACTTCCAAATTTTCATAAAAATTTTGGCAGCATCTCGTCTAAAACTCAGACTTTTCCACCCTTATCGGGTCCCAACCAAACTATTTTCCAGGCTCTTCTCAACATATTTCCAATAAATCAAACCAACTCCAATATCAAAATTATTTCCAAATCTCAAATCATTTCTAACCTTAAATCATATTCAATATTAAATTATTTCCAATATCCAAGCATTTTTAACATTAAATCATTTCCAATATTAAGAGAACCAATTTAACAAAGTCAACTAACAAATCAGAATATCCAGCCTTCTCAAACTATTAATAAATCAATCAGGCAAACCATTACATTCATCCAAAGCAGTTCAGTCAATCAATAAGACTCACAAAACCACCAAAAATATGTTTCTTGCATCAATATCGTTTATGACAATTCAATAATATAAAATAAGTTTTTAAAAAAATCCTACCTCGAATAGTCAAAACTCGTAAACCATAAAACACGTCAAAATATTTTTTTCTCCTAGCCTGCAACAGTGGCAACTGTTACTACAACTCCAAAACACTTCCGCAACAACAACAGCAACTCCAAACACGACATGCAAGAACTAAAACTCAACCCTATTGGAATAACGGCACAAATATCGTCCAATAGCGTCAACTTGAACCACAACGTCCCAGACAGCGGCGACGACATCAGATTCCACGAACAACAACAACAATCAAAGCTCCGCGATGGCTCTTTCTCACGTATCATCCTTCTCTCTACGAACCTCCACTAATAGTGATGGCAACAAAGTCTAGCACGACAATGGTGATGACTGCGCATCATGTACCATTTTTCTTATCTAAAAAAGACGATAAAAAGAGCATAATCTCATTTATCAATGTAATTTCATGAACTAAATGATATATATTATGGTACATTGCTTTGAAATGAGTTTGTGTTGAATTTCAGGTAAAAAGAGCAACAAAAAGGGAAGAAAACAACATATAAAGCTAGGAGTGTGAAGCTGGACGTGCCACTTGAAGCTCTGGGCTTGGCACGCCAAGCTTTTGAACCAACTCTCAACAATAGGCGTGCCACTTGAAGCTATGGGCGTGGCACACCAAGCCAACATTCCAACAAAGAAGGTTGAAGAATTTCATATGGGCGTGCCACTTGGAGCTTTGGGTGTGGTACGCCAAGTTCTGAAGCCAAGTCTCAAAGAGGGCATGCCACTTGGTGCTATGGGCGTGGCACGTGATGAGCGGATAATTTATACGCTTTTTAGCATTGTTTTTAGGTAGTTTTTAGTATGATTTAGTTAGTTTTTAGTATATAATTATTAGTTTTTATGCAAAAATCACATTTCTGGACTTTACTATGAGTTTGTGTATTTTTCTGTGATTTCAGGTATTTTCTGGCTGAAATTGAGGGACCTGAGCAAAAATCTAATTCAGAGGCTGAAAAAGGACGTCAGATGCTGTTGGATTCTGACCTCCCTGCACTCGAATGGGATTTTCTTGAGCTACAGAAGCCCGATTGGTGCGCTCTCAATTGCGTTGGAAAGTAGGCATCTTGGGCTTTTCAGCAATGTATAATAGTCCATACTTTTCCTGAGATTTGATGGCCCAAACTGGCATCAAAATGCCAGTCAGAGACCTTTTTCTGGCGTTAAACGCCAGAACTGGCATAAAAGCTGGAGTTAAATGCCCAAACTGGCACCAGAGCTGGTGTTTAACATCAAGAAAAGCCTATGCATGTGGAAGCTTCAATGCTTAGCCCAAGCACACACCAAGTGGGCCCCGAAAGTGGATTTCTACATCATTTACTTATTTTTGTAAACTCTAGGTTACTAGTTCATTGTAAATAGGACCTTTTACTATTGTATTTTCATCTTTTGATCATCTTTGATCTTGGAATCAGGTCTTTGAACCCTTGTTCTTATGTATTTTCAACAGTGGAGTTTCTACACATCATAGATTAAGGTGTGGAGCTCTGCTGCTCCTCATGAATTTATGCAAAGTACTATTGTTCTTCTATTCAATTCAAGCTTATTCTTATTCTAAGATATTCACTCGTACTTCAACCTAATGAATGTGATGATCCGTGACACTCATCATCATTCTCTCTTATGAACGCGTGCCTCACAACCACTTCTGTTCTACATGCAATAGCTTGAGTGTGTATCTCTTGGCCTCCTGGTCCATGACGCATGGTTGCCTCTCCTAACAACAGAGCCTTCCATTCCATGAGATCAGAGTCTTCATGGTATAAGCTAGAATCAATTGGCAGCATTCTTGAGATCTGAAAAGTCTAAACTTTGTCTGTGGTATTCTGAGTAGGATCCAGGATGGGATGACTGTGACGAGCTTTAAACTCGCAAGTGCTAGCCGCAGTGACAGTGCGCAAAAGGATAATTGGATCTTATTTCGACACGATCGAGAACCGACAGATGATTAGCCCTACGTAACTCGTAGCCGGACCATTTTCACTGAGAGGACGGATGGTAGCCATTGACAACGGTGATCCCTCAACATACAGCTTGCCATGGAAAGGAGTACGCATGACTGGATGAAAGCAGTAGGAAAGCAGAGATTCAGAAGGAACAAAGCACCTCCATATGCTTATCTGAAATTCCCACCAATGAATTACATAAGTATTTCTATCTTATTTTATGTCTTATTTATCTTTTAATTATCAAAACCCCATAACCATTTGAATCTGTCTGACTGAGATTTACAAGATGACCATAGCTTGCTTCACGACGACAATCTCCGTGGGATCGACCCTTACTTACGTAAGGTATTACTTGGATGACCAGTACACTTGCTGGTCAGCTACGCGGAGTTGTGAAGAAAGTGTGTGAGATCACGATTCCGTGTACTAGCACGCCAAGTTGTGAAGTCAAGATCTCAAAGAGGGCGTGCCACTTGGTGTCTTGGGTGTGACACGCCAGGCTTAACTTCCAGTGGAGTGATTTTGAGCCCCACTATGGGCGTGGCACACCAAGCAGTGGGCGTGGCACACTGGGGGATATGCCAGCCTGACCTCCTCTCATTCAAATGAAAATATCTTGAGCTACACAACTCCAAAGGAGATGATTTTAGTGCCATTAGAAAGTAAACATCCAGTGCTTTTCAACCATATATAACACTTTATAATGGACACTGAAATTAAGGAAGATATTGACCCCGAAAATACAAGAAGAAAAACACGTCACTGCAGAGTTACCAGCCTGACCTCTTCATCTTCAAAGGAACATAACGTGAGTTGTAGAGATTTAAATGAGGTGATCTTGGTGGCGTTGGAAAGCTGACATCAAGAGCTTTCCAAATATATATAATACTATAGGGTGAACGTTAAAAAGAAAGGTGTAAAAGGCCATTATTTTAGCGTTGCAAAACCTGGCGTGCCACTTGATATCGAAGGCGTGGCACGCCAACCCCTTTCATACAATGGGCGTGCCACTTGGAGTCTTGGGCGTGGCATGCCAGTTCAAATGGCCAGAGAGAAGATTTTGGTGCATCATTGAAGGCGTGGCATGCCAGTTTTGGGCATTGCACACCAGTTGCACAACATATGGGACGTGGCACGCCAGAAGTGGGTGTGGCACGCCGGGCTACTTGACAGACTGACCTATCCACATTCAAATGAGCATAACTTGAGCTACAAAGGTCCAAATGAGTTTATTACAAAAGCTTTGGAAAGCTGATATCCAGAGCTTTCCAACCATATACAATACTTTGTAGTGGACATTCATTTTGAGGCCCAACCAACTCCATACTTTCAACATTGCAAAGTGGATCATACTCCAAAGGGCAAAATCAAGTGGGAGTGGCACTTGAAACCACACGCCAACTTCTTCCTGCAGCCCCCAACCTTCAACCAAGCCCACTCCAACTCTCATTCAAGCCATAATTATCAACCAATCAAGGCCACAAGAAGCATCTAGAATAGTTTATTTTCATTTCATTGTAATTTGCTTTTAATTTCATTTAAGTTTGTAATTTAGGAGAGCCTATATAAAGGCCTAGTTTCATAGAATTAAGGAGCGATCTATTACTCTGGACACATTTGGAGGAGTGAGTCTTCGGACCCTCCTTCCCACCATTCTCTTCTCCTCTTCCATTTTCTTTCTTGTAAATATTTTAATTATGAATTACTAACTCTTTCCATTGGGAAAGAGAGCTCTATTGTTTTTCAATGGATTGATTGTCTTTATACATCTTCTTCTATTCATCTCTCTTTGATTCATTAGAAAGGATTTCATTCTTCATTCTAGCATTCAATTATCTTGAAAAAGAGATTGAATGCAATTGGGTTTTATGGGAACCTTGGAAGAGGAAACATAAAACCATGCTTGAAATTCTTTCTCACACTTGAGTAGGATTTGGGTTTTGGTGTTTGAATATGGTGACATATAATCCACCCTCTACTTGGACCTATGATGATGTGTGGTATAATCAGGGAACAAGCTTCATCTCTTCCCATAAGCAATTAGACCAAGGAATTGGCTATTGATCAAGATTTGAGAGATTGAGTCACCAAGGAATTGGGGCTCAATCAATCATGATTGCCAAGAGGTCAAGGAGTTGCATGATTGAAGATGAGATGAAATCAATTAATCCAGAGAATATAATATCTCTTGATCCCAATGTTTATTTTATCTTTCTTTCTTTTATTTACATTGTGGTCATTTACATTTTCTGCACTTTACATTTCCAGCACTTTACTTTCTCGTACTTTACTTTTCTTGCCATTTACTTTCTTGTACTTTATTGCTTTCCTTTACTTTCATGTCATTTACTTTTCTTGTTGCTTATCACTCAAAATTGAATCGTCTAACTAGGATAATTAATCAACTATTGCTTGCTTAATCTAATTAATCTCTGTGGAGACGATCCCACTCCATTGTGGGTTATTACTTGACGACAATTTGGTGCGCTTGCCAAAGAACGGATTCATTATATGTGGGTAGTTAATTCCGGCTCATCAAATTTTATGGTGCCGTAGCCGGGGATTAATTGTGATTAACAAACTACAGGTTGGTTGATTACCTAGATTAGACACTTTTCTTTTTGTTTTTGTTCATTTAAGTTTGTTTTAGTTTCAATTTTCTCTTTCTAGTAAGGTGCTTGTGTTATTGCCTCACTAAGAATCCCTCATCTGTGACAATGGAGATTCCAATATCTTTTGATGTTTATTGTTTAAGACAGAGCATTTTGCAAGTAAGAATGGAGTCTACCTCACATTTTGATCAATCATGTCATATGGGATATTGCCCACCACCACAAAATGATTCTAGTCATTATCCTACTGGTGGCTAGGAATATTAGTGCACGAAATTGTGATCTCAATGGCGCCAACAACTTGGTACGCACAATTGTAATCTCAACTCTTTTTCACAACTTCGCACAACTAACCAGCAAGTGCACTATGTGGTCCAAGTAATAAACCTTACGTGAGTAAGGGTCGATCCCACGGAGATTGACAGCTTGAAGCAAGCTATGGTCATCTTGTAAATCTTAGTCAGGCAGATTCAAATGGTTATAGAGTTTTGATAATTAAAATATAAATAAACATAAAATAAAGATAGAGATACTTATGTAATTCATTGGTGGAAATTTCAGATAAGCGTATGAAGATGTGTTGTTCCTTCTGAATCTCTGCTTTCCTACTGCCTTCATCCAATCCTTCGTACTCCTTTCCATGGCAAGCTGTATGTTGGGTGTCACCGTTGTCAATGGCTACTTCCCGTCCTCTCAGTGAAAATGGTCCTCTACAGTTTTTGAACGGCTAATCAACTATCGGATTGCTCGTCTCGGATGAAAAATACCATGCACAGATATCGTATGGCTAATCAGCTGTTGGTTCTCGATCGTGTAGGAATAGGATTTACTATCCTTTTGCATCCGTCACCACACCCTACAGTCACGAGTTTAAAGCTCCTCACTGTCATCCCATCCCAAATCCTACTTGGAATACCACAGACAAGGTTTAGACTTTCCGGATCTCAAGAGTACTGCCAATGGATTCTAGCCTATACCACAAAGACTCTAATCTCGAATTCAGATGCCCCATTGTCAGAGGGGAGTCGATGTGAATCGTTGATTAGAAACCCAAGAGATATACATTCAACATCATTTCCATGTAGAACGGAAGTGGTTGTCAATCACGCGTTCATAAGTGAGAATGGTAATGAGTGTCACATAATCATCATATTCATCATATTCTTGTGTGTGAATGAATGTCTTAGAATAAGAATAAGCATGAATTAAATAGAAGAACAATAGTACTTTGCATTAATACTCGAGGAACAGCAGAGCTCCACACCTAAATCTATGATGTGTAGAAACTCCACCGTTGAAAATACATAAGTGAAAATAGGGTAGGCATGGCCGAATGGCCAGCCTCCCAAAATGTGAACAATGGTCCAAAGATGTTCCAAAATCTCCCAAGATCCCTAATACAATAGTAAAAGTTCTATTTATACTAAACTAGCTACTAGGATTACAGAAATAGGTAAATGATGCAGAAATCTACTTCCGGGCCCACTTGGTGTGTGCTTGGGCTGAGCATTGAAGCTTTCATGTGTAGAGGCCTTCCTTGGAGTTAAAGGCCAGTTTGTAACTTGTTTCTGGCATTTGACTCTAGCTTGCAACTTGTTTCTGGCGTTTAACGCCAGAATAGGGCAGAAAGCTGGCATTGAACGCCAGTTTGCATCGTCTAAACTCGTGCAAAGTATAAACTATTATATATTGCTAGAAAGCCTTGGATGTCTACTTTCCAACGCAATTAAGAGTGCGCCATTTGAATTTCTGTAGCTCCAAAAAATTCATTTCGAGTGCAGGGAGGTCAGAATCCAACAGCATCAACAGTCCTTCTTCAGCCTCTGAATCAGATTTTTGCTCAGGTCTCTCAATTTCAGCCAGAAAATACTTGAAATCACATAAAAACACACAAACTCATAGTAAAGTCCAAAAATGTAAATTTTGCTTAAAAACTAATAACAGTATACTAAAAAGTAAATAAAACATACTAAAAACTATATAAAAACGATACCAAAAAGCGTATAAATTATCTGCTCATCACAACACCAAACTTAAATTGTTGCTTGTCCCCAAGTAACTGAAAACAAAATAGGATAAAAAGAAGAGAATATACAATGAATCTCACAATATCAATGAAACTGAGTCCTAATTAGATGAGCGGGGCTAGTAGCTTTTTGCTTCTGAACAATTTTGACATCTCACTTTATCCTTTGAAATTCAGAATGATTGGCATCTTTAGGAACTCCGAATTTAGATAGTGTTATTGATTCTCCTAGTTCAGTATGTTGATTCTTGAACACAGTTACTTTATGAGTCTTGGCCGTGGCCCTAAGCACTTTGTTTTCCAGTATTACCACCGGATACATAAATGCCACAGACACATAACATAACTGGGTGAACCTTTTCAGATTGTGACTCAGCTTTGCTAAAGTCCCTAGTTAGAGGTGTCCAAAGTTCTTAAGCACACTCTTTTTGCTTTGGATCATGACTTTAACCACTCAGTCTCAAGCTTTTTACTTGGACCTTCATGACACAAGCACATGGTTAGGGACAGCTTGATTTAGCCGCTTAGGCCTAGATTTTATTTTCTTGGGCCCTCCTATCCATTAATGCTCAAAGCCTTGGATCCTTTTTACCCTTGCCTTTTGATTTTAAGGGCTATTGGCTTTTTCTGCATGCTTTTTCTTTTTCTTTCTTTTAATTTTTGCCACTTTTTTTTCGCAAGCTTTCTTATTCACTGCTTTTTCTTGCTTCAAGAATCAATTTCATGATCTTTCAGATTATCAATAACATTTCTCTTTGTTCATCATTCTTTCAAGAGCCAATAATTTTAACATTCATAAATAACAAGATCAAAAATATGCACTGTTCAAGCATTCATTCAGAAAACAAAAAGTATTGCCACCACATCAAAATAATTAAACTAATTTTAAGATAAAATTTGAAATCTAAGTACTTCTTGTTCTTTTGTAATTAAGCACATTTTTCATTTAAGAGATGTGAAGGATTCATGGAGTTATTCATAGCTTTAAGACATAGACACTAGACACTAATGATCATGTAATAAAGACACAAAACATAGCCAAACATAAAGCTCAAAACCGAAAACAGAAAAATAAATAGACAAGGGGCTTAAGGAATGAGTCCACCTTAGTGAGGGTGGCGTCTTCCTCTTGAAGAACCAATGGTGATCTTGAGCTCCTCTATGTCTCTTCCTTGCCTTTGTTCCTCCTCCCTCATAGCTCTTTGATCTTCTCTAATTTCAGGGCGAATGATGGAGTGCTCTTGGTGCTCCACCCTTAGTTGGTCCATGTTGTAACTCAAGCCTTCCAAAGAGGTGTTGAGTTGCTCCCAATAGTTGTGTGGAGGAAATTGCATCCCTTGAGGCATCTCAGGGATTTCTTGATGAGGGAATTCCTCATGCTCTTGTTGAGGTCCATGAGTGGGCTCCCTTATTTGCTCCATCCTTTTCTTAGTGATGGTGTCCTCTTCAATGAGGATGTCTCCTTCTATGTCTATCCCAGCCAAATTGCATAGGTGACAAATGAGATGAGGAAAGGCTAACCTTGCCAAGGTGGATGACTTGTCAGCCACCTTGTAGAGTTCTAGAGGTATGATCTCATGAACTTCCACTTCCCCCCCAATCATGATACTAAGGATCATGATAGCCTGATCTACAGTCACTTCAGATCGGTTGCTAGTAGGAATGATGGAGCGTTGGATGAACTCCAACCATTCTCTAGCCACGGGCTTAAGGTTCGGTCTTCTTAATTGAACCGGATTGCCTCTTAAGTCTCTTTTCCATTGAGCTCCTTCCACACATATGTCAAGGAGTACTTGGTCCAAAATTTGATCAAAGTTGACCCTTCTAGTGTAGGGGCATGCATTTTCTTGCATCATTGGCAAGTGGAACACCAACCTTACATTTTCCGGACTGAAATCTAAGTATTTCCCCGAACCATTGTAAGCCAATTCTTTGGATTCGGGTTCATACTTTGATCATAGTTCCTAGTGATCCATGCATTGGCATATAACTCTTGAACCATTAAGATTTTGACTTGTTCAATGGGGTTAGTAAGAACTTCCTAACCTCTTCTTCGGATTTCATGTCGGATCTCCAGATATTCATTTTTCTTGAGCATGAAAGGGACCTCAGGGATCACCTTCTTCTTGGCCACAACTTTATAGAAGTGGTCTTGATGGACCTTTGAGATGAATTTCTCCATCTCCCATGACTCAGAAGTGGAAGCTTTTCTCTTCCCTTTCCTCTTTCTAGAGGTTTCTCCGGCCTTAGGTGCCATAAATGGTTATGGAAAAACAAAAAGCAACATTTTTACCACACCAAACTTAAAATGTTTGCTCGTCTTCGAGCAAAGGAACATAGAAAGGCAGAGAAGAAGAAGAGATGGAGTAGATGAAGGGGGTTAAGTGGTTCAACCAAGTAGGGGAAAAGTGTATAAGATATGCGAAAATAAAGGAGTGAAGAGGTGTATTTATAGGGGAAGAGAGAGAGAGTGGCCGAATGGACTTGGGTGGATTTGGGAGGGAAAAGTGTTTGAATTTGAAAGTGAGGTAGGTGGGGTTTTTGGAGAAGAGGGGTGGAGGTGATTGGTGAAGAGAATATAGGGAAGAGAATAGGGTTTGATAGGTGAGTGGTATTTTGCGTAGAGTGTTATAGAGATGTGTGAGGGGGAGAGAAAGAGGTGTGGTAGGTGGGGATCCTGTGGGATCCACAGATCCTGAGAGGTCAAGGATATCTCATCCCTGCTCTAATTAGGCGTGTAAACGCCCTTAGTGTGCAATACTGGCGTTTAACGCCAGACTGCTGCTCGTTTCTAGCGTTAAACGCCAGCTTTTATTCCTTTCCTAGCGTTAAACACCAAGCTGCAACCTATTTCTGGCGTTTAATGCTAGTTTGTTGCTTCTTTCTGGCGTTTAACGCCAGTCTGGTGCTTCTTTCTGGCGTTTAACGCCCAGAATGGTGTCAGACTGGGCGTTAAATGCCTATTCTGCTACCCTTACTGGCGTTTAAACGCCATTAAGTATCTCCTCCAGGGTGTGCTGTTTTTAATGTTGTTTTTTATTTTTCTATAATTTTGCAGTAGTTTTTGTGACTCAACATGATCATCAACCTAAAAAAAAGAGAAAATAACATAGAAAAATAAAATTGGGTTGCCTCCCATTAAGTGCTTTTTTAATGTCAATAGCTTGACAGTGAGCTCTCATGGAGCTTCACAGATGTTCAGAGCATTGTTGGGACCTCCCAACACCAAACTTAGAGTTTGAATGTGGGGGTTTAACACCAAAACTTAGAGTTTGGTTGTGGCCTCCCATCACCAAACTTAGAGTTTGACTGTGGGGGCTTTATTTGACTCTGCATTGAAAGAAGCTTTTTTTTGCTTCCTCTCCATGGTTATAGAGGGAGATCCTTGAGTTTTAAACACAAGGTAGTCCTCATTCAATTGAAGGATCAACTCTCCTCTGTCCACATCAATCACAGCTTTTGCTGTGGCTAGAAAGGGTCTTCCAAGGATGATGGATTCATCCTCATCCTTTCTAGTATCTAGGATTATGAAATCAGCAGGGATGTAAAGACCTTTGACCTTTACTAGCACGTCCTCTACCTGTCCATAAGCCTTTTTCATGGATTTGTCTGCCATCTCTAATGAGAATTTGGCAGCCTGTACCTCAAAGATTCCTAGTTTCTCCATTACAGAGAGTGGCATTAAGTTTATGCCTGACCCGAGGTCACACAGAGCCTTCTCAAAGGTCATGGTGCCTATGGTACAGGGAATTGAGAATTTACCAGGATGCTGTTTCTTTTAAGGTAATGTCTACCTAACCAAGTCATTCAGTTCATTTGTGAGCAAGGGGGTTCATCCACCCAAGTCTCATTACCAAATAACTTGGCATTCAGCTTTATGATTGCTCCAAGGTACTTAGCAACTTGCTCTTCAGTAATATCTTCATCCTCTTCAGAGGAGGAATACTCATCAGAGCTCACGAATGGCAGAAGTAGGTTCAATGGAATCTCTATGGTCTCTAGATGAGCCTCAGATTCCTTAGGTTCCTCAAATGGGAACTCCTTTGTGTCCAGAGGACGTCCCATGAGGTCTTCCTTACTGGGATTCACGTCCTTCTCCTCCTCTCCAGGTTCGGCCACACCAAGTAAGGTTATGGCCTTGCACTCTCTTTTTGGATTCTCTTTTGTATTGCTTGGGAGAGTACTAGGAGGAGTTTCTGTAACTTTTTTACTCAGCTGGCCCACTTGTGCCTCCAAATTTCTAATGGAAGACCTTGTTTCATTCATGAAACTAAGAGTGGCCTTAGATAGATCAGAGACTATATATGCTAAGCTAGATGGATTCTGCTCAGAATTCTCTGTCTGTTGTTGAGATGATGATGGAAAAGGCTTGCTATTGCTAAACATGTTTCTTCCACCATTATTAAAGCCTTATTGAGGCTTTTGTTGATCCTTCCATGAGAAATTTGGATGATTTCTCCATGAGGGATTATAGGTGTTTCCATAGGCTTCACCCATGTAATTTACCTCTGCCATTGCAAGGTTCTCAGGATAATAAGCTTCTTCTTCAGAAGATGCTTCTTTAGTACTGTTGGATGCATTTTGCAATCCATTCAGACTCTGAGAAATCATATTGACTTGCTGAGTCAACATTTTGTTCTGAGCCAATATGGCATTCAGAGCATCAATTTCAAGAACTCCCTTCCTTTGAGGTGTCCCATTACTCACAAGATTCCTTTCAGAAATGTACATGAACTGGTTATTTGCAACTATGTCAATGAGTTCCTGAGCTTTTGCAGAAATTTTCTTCACGTGAATATATCCACCTGTAGAATGGTCCAATGACTTCTTAGACAATTTAGACAGACCATCATAGAATATATCCAGGATGGTCCATTCTGAAAGCATGTCAGAAGGACACTTTTTGGTTAGTTGCTTGTATCTTTCCCAAGCTTCATAGAGGGATTCACCTTTTTTCTGCCTGAAGGTTTAAACATCCACTCTAAGCTTGCTCAGCTTTTGAGGAGGAAAGAACTTGGCTAAGAAAGTCGTGACCAGCTTATCCCAAGAGTTCAGGCTATCTTTATGTTGAAAGTCCAACCATGTTCTAGCTCTGTCTCTTATAGCAAAAGGGAAAAGCATAAGCTTATAGACCTCGGGATCAACTCCATTGGTCTTAACAGTACCACAGATCTACAAGAATTCTGTTAAAAACTGAAAAGGATCTTCTGATGGAAGTCCATGAAACTTGCAATTCTATTGTATCAGAGAAACTTATTGAGGCTTTAGCTCAAAATTGTTTGCTCCAATGGAAAGGATTGAGATGCTTCTTCTATGGAAGTTGTAATTTGGTGCAGTAAAGCCACCAAGCATCTTTCTTGCATTGTTGTTGGGTTCAGCCATGTCTTCTTTTTCGAGATTCTCTGTAAGGTTTTCTCTGAATTGTTGTGCTTTAGCTTCTCTTAGCTTCTTCTTCAGAGTCCTTTCAGGTTCAGGATCTGCTTCAACAAGAATGTCCTTCTCCTTGCTCCTGCTCATATGAAAAAGAAGAGAACAGAAAAGAAGAGGAATCCTCTATGTCACAGTATAGAGATTCCTTTATGTGTGTAGAAGAGAAAAAGAATAAAAAAGGAAAAATTTTAACACAGAGAGAGAAGAGAAGAGGGTTCGAATTACGAGTAAAAGAGAAGTGTTAGTAATTAAATAAATAAATAGAAGAAGATGAGAGGGAGAGAATTTCAAAAATTATTTTTAAAAAATGGTTAGTGATTTTCGAAAATTAAGAGAATAAATAAAATTAAAATTAAAATTTGAAACAATTAGTTAATTAAAAAGAATTTTGAAAAAAGGGTGAGGAATTTTCGAAATTTAGAGAGAGAAAAGTAGTTAGGTGGTTTTGAAAAAGATAAGAAATAGTAAAACAAACAAAAAAAATCAATTAGTTATTTGAAAAAGATTTGAAAATCAATTTTGAAAAGATAGGAAGTTTAGAAATGATTTTTGAAATCAAATTTTTGAAAAAGATATGAATTGAAAAAGATATGATTAAAAAGATATGATTGAAATTTATTTTGAAAAAGATTTGAAAAAGAAATTTTAAAAAGATTTGATTTTGAAAATTGAAGTTGATGACTTGAATAACAAGAAACTAAAAGATATCATTCTAGAATTTAAAGATTGAACCTTTCTTAACAAGAAAGTAACAAACTTGAAATTTTTGAATCAAAAAATTAATTGTTAGTAATAATTTTGAAAATTATGAAATAAGGATAAGAAAAAGATTTTGAAAATCAATTTTAAAATTTTTTTCGAAAAACATGAAAAAAATGAAAAAGATTTGATTTTTGAAAAAGATTTTGAAAAGATAAAGTTCTGAAATTGAAATCTTGACTTGACTAATAAGAAACAACTTGTTTAAAAATTTTTTACTAAGTCAACCCAAAGATTTCGAAAATTATGAGTAAAATATGGAAAATACATTTTTTTTATTTTTGAATTTTTATGAGGAGAGAGAAAAACAACTAAAATGACTCAAAACAAAAAAATTTTGGATCAAAACCAATGATGCATGCAAGAACACTATGAATGTCAAGATGAACACCAAGAATGCTTTGAAGATCATAATGAACATCAAGAACTTATTTTTGAAAAATTTTCAAGAAAAGAAAAACATGCAAGACACCAAACTTACAGATTTTTCCTGTTTAGACACTATAAATTAAAAAATACATGTGAAAAACAACAAAAGACACAAAACAAGAAAATATGAAGATTAAACAAGAAGACTTACCAAGAACAACTTGAAGATCATGAAGAACATATGCATGAGTTTTCGAAAATTTTTTAGAAAAATTAAAAATGCAATTGACACCAAACTCAAAACTTGACTCTAGATTCAAACAAGAAACACAAAATATTTTTTGGTTTTTATGATTTTATTAATTTTTTTGGATTTTTTGAAAATATCTTTTTGGAAAAACAAAAACAAAGAAAAATTTTGAAAGATTTTTGAGAACTTTTTGAAAATAAAATAATGGTTAAAACAAGAAGAAATTACCTAATCTAAGCAACAAGATGAACCGTTAGTTGTCCAAACTCGAACAATCCCAGGCAACGGCGCCAAAAACTTGGTGCACGAAATTGTGATCTCAATGGCACCAACAACTTGGTACGCACAATTGTAATCTCAACTCTTTTTCACAACTTCGCACAACTAACCAGCAAGTGCACTGGGTCATCCAAGTAATAAACCTTACGTGAGTAAGGGTCGATCCCACGGAGATTGAAGGCTTGAAGCAAGCTATGGTCATCTTGTAAATCTCAGTTAGGCGGATTCAAATGGTTATAGAGTTTTGATAATTAAAAGATAAATAAACATAAAATAAAGATAAAGATACTTATGTAATTCATTGGTGGGAATTTCAAATAAGCATATGGAGATGCGTTGTTCCTTCTGAATCTCTGCTTTCTTACTGCCTTCATCCAATCCTTCATACTCCTTTCCATGGCAAGTTGTATGTTGGGTGTCACTGTTGTCAATGGCTACTTCCCGTCCTCTCAGTGAAAATGTCCTCTACGGTTTCTGTATGGCTAATCAACTGTCGGATTGCTCGTCTCGGATGAAAAATACCATGCACAGATATCGTATGGCTAATCAGATGTTGGTTCTTGATCGTGTAGGAATAGGATTTACTATCCTTTTGCGTCTGTCACCACGCCCTACAGTCGCGAGTTTGAAGCTCATCACAGTCATCCCATCCCAGATCCTACTTGGAATACCACAGACAAGGTTAAGACTTTCTGGATCTTAAGAATGCTGCCAATGGATTCTAGCCTATACCACGAAGACTCTAATATTGAATTCAGATGCCCCATTGTTAGAGGGGAGTCGATGTGAATCGTTGATTAGAAACACAAGAGATATACATTTAAGCTTGTTTCCATGTAGAACGGAAGTGGTTGTCAATCACGCGTTCATAAGTGAGAATGGTGATGAGTGTCACATAATCATCACATTCATCATGTTCTTGTGTGTGAATGAATATCTTAAAATAAGAATAAGCATGAATTGAATAGAAGAACAATAGTACTTTGCATTAATACTCGAGGAACAACAGAGCTCCACACCTTAATCTATGATGTGTAGAAACTCCACCGTTAAAAATACATAAGTGAAAATAGGGTAGGCATGGCCGAATGGCCAGCCTCCCAAAATGTGAACAATGGTCCAAAGATGTTCCAAAAGCTCCCAAGATCCCTAATACAATAGTAAAAAGTTCTATTTATACTAAACTAGTTACTAGGGTTATAGAAATAGGTAAATGATGCAGAAATCCACTTCCGGGCCCACTTGGTGTGTGCTTGGACTGAGCATTGAAGCTTTCATGTGTAAAGGCATTCCTTGGAGTTAAACGCCAGTTTGTAACTTGTTTCTGGCGTTTGACTCTAGCTTGCAACTTGTTTTTGGCGTTAATAGGGCAGAAAGCTGGCGTTGAACGCCAGTTTGCATCATCTAAACTCGGACAAAGTATAGACTATTATATATTGCTGGAAAGCGCTGGATGTCTACTTTTCAAGGCAATTGAGAGCGCGCCATTTGCCTTTTTGTAGCTCCACAATTTCTATTTCGAGTGAAGGGGGGTCGGAATCCAACAGCATCAGCAGTCCTTCTTCAGCCTCTAAATCAGATTTTTGCTCAGGTCCCTCAATTTCAGCCAGAAAATACCTAAAATCACAGAAAAATACACAAACTCATAGTAAAGTCTGAAAATGTGAATTTTTCTTAAAAACTAATAAAAATATACTAAAAAGTGAATAAAACATACTAAAAACTATATAAAAACAATGCCAAAAAGCATATAAATTATCCGCTCATCAAATATCACCAAAGAATGATAGAGTATGAGCAATCAAATAAAATGGAATACCTCCCAGAGCCACAAAATAGTTCATATTGTTATGATAACTACCGAAATTTTGGCTGGGATTTTAATGTTGCATACCCTATTATTCAAGGACTATCATCCCGCAATTGTCCAACCTATGCACCTCCACAAAATCTTCTAGAATTTGAAATAGAAGAACTCTCCAAGAGATATCTCTTTATTGCCCAACTCAGTGAGTTTTTAAGGCAAAATATAAGAGAGGTGATTGAAGATATGGAAATCTCAAGGAGAAATCAAGAAGTGCAAATTAGACAATTGGCACAACATTTTGTTGATGAACCAACCAAAGTCTTCCCTTGGCCAGGGGAAGAATATCATGCCATCAGTCTAAGGAGTGGAGAAGTGCTTAATGATGGTGAAAATGAGGAATTGGTAGAGCAAGAAGAAGAGATCTTTGTACCAAGAGAGATACCATTCCAAGAAGTTCTTGATAAAGAGGACACTCCAACCACCCCACAACAACCAAGTCTTGAAAGCAAAAAAGTGAAGGCAATCAACAAAAGCTCCAAAAAGAGGATTGTGACCAAGGAACAAAGGACTATATGCATGAAGAACAAAAGGTCAACTACAAACAATCTAACCCCTACCCCAACAAGCAAAGTAAATCAAGGAAACAACAAAAGAAAGCTTGCACTCAAAACAAGGGACATCAACTTGCTCTTCCTTCCTCTTGAGGTCATTCCTCTTAACAAACTAAAAGAAGAGCAAGAAAGTTGAGAACAACATGTCAAGCTAATGACATTAAAAGAGCGCTTGTTGGGAGGCAACCCAACCGTAGGTAACATTTTCTTTCCTTGCTTAGTTTATTTTCAATAATTTGGCATATGATTGCATTCTAAGTTTGGTGTTTCCATGCAACAAATTTGATTTTCATTCTTCACTAGGTACTTGCATCATTCTAAAATGAAAGTGTCACACTAAGTTTGGTGTTGCCACTTATTTTTCATGCTATGTACCATGCACACCACTTATTAATGCAATTATAGTGCCTCTGTTTCTTTCTTGTACCTTTATTGTGATTCATAATTTTGCTTGGTTAAACACATGTACTACTAACACTTTATTGTTTAAGACATTCATGAGCTATCATAAACCCCATCACCACTGTTTTATTTGTTGCTTGAGGACAAGCAATCATTCTAAGTTTGGTGTGGAAAGGGGAAGAATAGGAGGAAAGTGACAACAACAATGAAAATGAACTATAAGGTGGTAAAGTTTCTTTTCCTCTTATTTGTTTCCAGTACATTTAAATTGCATGATTGTCTTCTATTTTTTTTTGCATGCATGTGTGATTACTTGTTGTGAAGAAGCATAGCTTTATTGTTGAATTGAAGCAATTTAGTTTCATGATCCTAAACAAACAAGGTCATTAAAGAAGAACTTAGCATGAGCTTATATGTATTGGAAAGCTAGCATGATTATTGTTGCTCAATTGCATTTGAAATTGTTTGATTGAAGTTTTCATCTAGGACATTTTATGAAATTCTTGAAATCATGAAAACCTTGAAGAAGCAAAATGCAAATAAGGCAAGAAAAAGAAAAGCTAAAGAATGAGAAAGATGAAGGCTCTGAGTATCGATGACAATTCATTTGTTAAGTACTTGTGGTATTTATGTATCAAGCAAAAAGCTTGAAAACAAAACATTTAGAGTCAAGAATAGGCTCAAGTGCAAAGCATTCCCTCAATGCTCAAGGCTCTGAGTATCAATGATTAGAGAGTAAAGAGAAGAAACAAATGAGCTTAAAGAGTTCTCTGATTAAATGCTTATGGTGCTTATCTATCAAGTGGTGAAGCAGCTCGACGGCGAGCTCTAGGGCGGGAATTAAAATTAAAACACGTAGTGCTAAAACTTTTTTTAGTGCTTCCGAGTGATGAGTCTTGGCAATTAGATAATTATTGCTATAGTTAATTTACTTCTTTTAAAATTAAGTACCTATTACTAATTCATAAGTAATGAATTTGTAGAGGAATTACCCTAAATGCGTTACCAACTATTAATCCGGTTTTTCCTTCGTCACTTTCAAAGTCACATTTTTTTCTTCTTCCGGTTCAACCAAACCAAGCTTCCCTTAATTAAACTAAATCCAAGGGAACTCTGATTAAACCCATTTTTTCTTCTCTCACAACTGAACGTGTTCTAGAGGAAACCATGGTCACCGCTTCGTGAAATCATTTTTGTGATGTGGTGTTGCAAGGGAAGAAAGCCACGAAGCCTTGCCGTACCAGCTCATCCTTCGCCACCTTCTATACATATATATAGCAGAGCCACACCTTTTAATTCCTTTGGAAAACCACACGAAGAGAAGAAAAGAAGAAAAAGTAGCATTTGATCAAGGAAGGGAAGGAGGAAGACGTCAACAACGTACATCACCATCAAGGAGAAAGAAGAAGACCAACAAAAGAGTTGCAACCCAAAGGCAAAGAAGAAACCGTACCCTTTTTTTCTTTCTAATTCTCTTGAAATTTTTCTCATTAGGTATGAATCAGTAACTCTATGCCTTGCTTTTCTTTGTAATTTAGAGGTTCTACCCTTGTTAAACTTCAAGTTTTATTGAATGAGAACCAACCCAATCAAATTCATCTCATCACAAGAGTAAGACTCATTCTCTTGATCTTTGTGCAGCTCAGCCAATTGGCCTTGTGGACTGATAAAAATTCTTTAATTACATTTGTTAAGGTTTTCTGACTTAAGGTAGCAAGGAAAAGACCTTGGTTGGTGAATTCTCGAAGAAAGGTAAGGGATAGGATAGATAGAATGCTTCTTTTGTTACTGAGCTTACTGTTATGTATTAATGAATTGTTGTATATTTGATAAATTAAACGTATGTTTGAACAATGGTGGTTGCTGGTTTATGATGGATATGCTTGATGATGAGTCTCTATGAAAAACTCGGTTTAAGATATTGCAGAAAAATATATGTACAACAAACTAGGTGAACATTTGTAAAAAGGTGAATTGATGAGTTTGAACTCCTAGGGTTGTGTTAATCACTTTAGCAATTTTGGTTAGTTAAAAGGGAAATAGAATTATGGTTCTAAGGGAATTTTAGGCTTGAATATCAACTTTGGTATGAAGAGTTGGTAAATTACTTAATGCATAATTGGCAGAAAATTAAAATAAAAACTGGGAGCAATCTAGACATGATTTTTGAACCAAATTATTTTTCTATAAAACTTCAAGAAGTCAAGATTACTCCATAAAAATGTTAGAGAATTTGGCCTAGTGGCTTGGAAGATATGAATTTTTGAAGTTTAGTGGTTGCTTCAGAATTTTCTGGTTTTTTGGTTCTGCAGTACCGAATTCCAGCTGCTATAACTTTTGATTTATTTGGAATTTTGAGTTACTTCTAAAAATACTTTAAATACCTATCATTATATTCTAAGTGAGTACAAATTTCATATGCATTGCTATTTTGTAGAGTTAGATATGTCTCTTGGAAGTTGGGATATTCACAGGAAATTCAGAACCAATTTAAAGAAACAAGGCAGCAATTCCAACTGACATTTAACTAACCAAACGAGGTGCTATGGATTTGGAAGTTTTTTTGTCCTAAAACTTGGGAATGTTAGGTGTATTCTCACTAAAATCTGGAAGTATTGGATTAGAATTGGATTTAACACAAAATTTTCAAAAACTGAGCTGCCTACTGTATTTTTCTAAATCTTTTTAGGGCAACAACAGATTTTCATTAAGTTTTCCACCAAATATAATTAAAATCCAAATACGAAAAAACTTTAATTTCAATCCAAAGGAGCATGTCCAGATTTGGCAGCATACATGTCCTTAGTTAAAGGAAAAGGAAAGGATAGGTTTTATATTAAAGGAGTTGATGTTAAATGGTAATGCGGAGGGTTGTGTAATTAAATGGTGATGCAGAGATACGTATAAGTAAATAGTGATGTGGAGACAAAAAGAAAAGAAAAGAAAATGAGAAACAATGAATGAAATGAAAGTTGAGAATTATATATTGAATGGGCCTTGTGCCAAATTGCTAATGCAGAAGTGTCCGCCTAACTGATAGCCTGAGATTGCTAATGCGGAAATGTTTGCCTAATTGATAGCCTATCTCTTACCGTGATGCCAAGATATCCTAATTGACATGGGTTCGCCCATGATGATAATTGTGCCTAACTGACACGGTAAAGAGACCATATTTGGGGTTCGTCCCGAGTAACGGCGGGTTGTGTAAAACCCGGTTAACTAACGAATAATTAACTCATAAATTAAAATTTATTCTAAAAAATTAGAAATTCAATTTTTATGATTTAATATGATAGATAAAATTAAAACGAGAATTTTGACAGTAATTTTAAAGAATTAGGCCGAACGGGCTAAACCGGACCAACCGGACCCGTATTAGGACCTTGGCCCAAACTAACTGTTTCGAGGGTTACCTGAAATAGGGAGGTCGATCTTGGACGAGATCTTCTAGCCTGGTTGTGACTGCCACGTCTGACTTGTTGGAGTGGGTGATGTTCGCTGATCTGCTTTCACCGGAGGTGGGTACCTGAAAGAGACTCCGATGCTAAAGTCAGTGTATTTATAGTAGTACTTCATGACCTTTTCTTGAGATAAATTTGTTATCTTATCTTATCTTTTGTGGGTGAGATCATCATCTTTTGGTCAGCCGCCTTCTAATGGGCGGTGACTCTTCTTTTTGGGCCTCCTTAGGCCTCTTGTGGCATTTCGTCCGACCTCTTTGTAGAGAGGTCGGTGGTCGACTAGATCAGTAAGAGGTCGGTTAGTTTGTTTTAGTCCAACCCGGACCCTATAGCTCAGTCCGGGGTATGAACAGTGCCCCTGCTTAAGCTTCGATTTTCCCATGAGGTCGTGCTTCCAATGCTTCGATCTCTTTTAAGGGATTCGTGCTCGAGCATCTATCCAGTTACGTCTAGCCTGCTCCTCTTCGTACAAGTTCTTTGCGTCTTTAATTCTTTCAAAACGTGAGGCGTTTCTGCCTTCGCTTCTTTAATTTCGGCATTTCTCTCGAGGATGTTAGTTCCTTGGGAGTATGCGAGCATTTTAAAGCCTATTGATTGGGCTTTTATTTCGTTTTGCCCTTTTTTTCCCTCTTTAAGTTTCGTTTAAAACCAAAGAAGGGTTTTTGCTCTTTCAGCTTCCTTTTTTCTTCTGCTTCTTGCTTCTCTTACGTTTAAACTTTTTTCGTCTGGCTCCTTCGATTTTGCCCCAAGCTTCCTTCTTCTCTGGAGCTTTTGAGAGGTGCTCGTGGATCGTTGGTGTCTTTGTTGTGCATCCATTGCTCTTTTCTTCATTGCAGGTTGGTATTTCTGTTTATACCTTTCGCATTTTTCTAGTTTGTTGATAGCTGTGATTTTCCTTTGTGTTGGCTTCTGGCAATTATTGCAAGCTTTGTTTATTTGAGGAAAGTTGAAATCTTTTTATCTTTGTCGCTTGCTTGCGGAAATGTCGACGCTTGGGTTTTTGGTTTTGTATTCGCGCTTTTCAATTTTGGTGAAGTGGCTAGGATTTCGATTCCTCGTGTTCTTCCTTTTCTGTATCTGCATTGTTGCCTGCAAAGGACCTTCCTGGGTCTTGGTTAATGACTTTCTTGTTTCTTGCAAACCCTGGGGCGCCCTTTCATTTTCTGTGTGTTTGTTTTGCTTTTTTATTCTGCCCGAGTTGTTTGGTGGTGACACTTCTTATATTTTTCTTGTTGTAGGTGTAGTTTCTTATGTCTTCTCATAAGAATATTGTCGAGATGTCTACAAAGGTCCCCACTGGTATGGCTGACTGGTTAGATTCCATAATCTTAATGTGTGTTACCATAGCTGACCCGGAGTATTGTGAGAAACTTAGGAGATTTCATAGGATTTGTGGGAGTAGGGAGGATGAGAAGAACCATGAGCTGGTATCGCCTGAGCCTGAGGAGAGGGTTAGTTTCCCACCCTTAAGTTGGACAAAGCATCTTGTCTTTTATGCCTATGACTATTTCTTTACCCAGCTAGGTATTACCTTTCCTTTTACTTCATTCGAGACCAAAATTCTGTGGAATTGTAATGTGACCCCTTCGCAGCTTCACCGGAACTTTTGGGCTTTTATGAAGATTTTTTAGTTGCTGTGTCAAGAGCTGGGTGTTCGACCTTCCCTTTCCATCTTCCTTTATTTGTTTGTGATGACTAAATCGGGAGCAGCCAAGAAGAAGGCTTCTTGGATCTCCTTTCGGGTTACCCAGGGGAAGAAGGTTTTCTCCATGTTTCATGATTCTTTTCGAGATTTGAAGAACCTTTATTTCTAAGTCTGGGCTGTTGAGGGTGTTTTCCCCTTCTTCTTGGGTGAAAATGATGAGTCGACCTTTCCCTTGTGGTGGCAAAAGGATATTGTAGTCCTTAAGTACCCGTGGGGGAGTCTAGATGAGGTAGAGAGGGCCTTTGTAGGTATCTTGGAGGAGCACTGGGGAGAGCC
This sequence comes from Arachis duranensis, assembly GCF_000817695.3. Taxonomy (NCBI): domain Eukaryota; kingdom Viridiplantae; phylum Streptophyta; class Magnoliopsida; order Fabales; family Fabaceae; genus Arachis; species Arachis duranensis. The sequence continues at coordinate 38,873,776 of NC_029772.3, read as the reverse complement.
TCCTTATTTGGACACGAAGAAGTTTTTAGGAGATCCTACTCTCCTCTGATCCAAACTAGGTAGTGTCCGACTTCTTTATAAGGTGGTCTTTCTTGATTATTTCGTTCACACATATTTTTTACATCCCTCCATGGTGTAACTGTTTCTGTGGTTCTTTTCTTCTATTTCAGAAATGGTGGCCAATTCTGACTCGATGAAGCTATTCCACAAGGCAAAAAAGGCGGTGGCTGCCCAGAGTTTGTCAAGGAAGACATCGGGGGAGGGCTCTTCACAACTGCCTCCGAAGAAGCTGGAATCTGATCCCCAGGGTCCAAGGAAGGTTATCCCGACCCCTTGAGTTCTGATAGTTTCTACTGATCCAATCGTGGCGACTTCTGGTGTTGCCTCTTCCCCTACTTCAGCAGGTCCTCCTCCTAAGAAGTCGAGGACTGTCGGGGCTTATGATCTAGATGACAAGGAATTCGATGATGTGGCTTTTGCTACAGAGCTTATTGCTCCTTAAGGCCATGTTCCAACTGATGACGGGTCAATCCTCCACCATCTCGACTTTATATCAAGCAATAGTGTTTAAATGGCTAATCTCGGTGCTGCCTTGTCTCGGGTTATCAAGGAGTCTCCTGTCTGTGCTACTACTACTTTTCTTGAAGAGGCTAAGGATGATTATGATAGGGTGAAGGGTTTGAAGGATGAGTTCGAGGCCAAAAACGTTGGATTGGAGCTTATGGCAGAGGGGGAGAAGGTTAGGGCCACAGCTGCAGAGGCAGCCGCTAACTTGGCTGAAGATATGGCCAAAAAGGCTAAGCAGAGCTATATTCGGACCTATGGCGAGCTGTTGGAGACCAGGGAGAGGCTTCAATCCGCCAATGATGACTATGCCGAGCTCCAAGGCCATGTGGTGAATGGTATGACTGTTTAGCATGGATAATATTGTGGAGGATGGCAAGATTATGCCTGCCCCTGATGATGATGAGGCTCCTCCTTTTGTGTCAACAGTTAAGGCTTCTGTAGCCCTCCTGCCAAGTCGTCTGCAGCTTCTTTCGCCGAGGTGGTCCCTCCTGAGCCTTAACCTGAAGTGGAGATCCTGAATGGCCAGGATGGTATTGTTGGAACTGTTCCGATCTCAGTCATCCCTCTAGCCTATAACGACGCAGCGACCGGGGCGAAGCCGGACTCTTTATGATTCTCTCTTTCATATCTCTTTTTATGTGATGTATTAGTAGGGTCTGACTTGTGGACCTTCTGAATTCCTAGCTTTGTAACTATAACTTTTTCAACTTTTTGTAGTTGCTGCTTAGCAACTTTTGGTTTTAAAAACACTTTTACTTTTAGGATTGCTGTTGGGAAGCCTTTGAGTTTTTAATGTTTTAATTTTCTGTCTTGTTCTGGTGGTGCACTGGCTGGCCTTGGCGAGGTAATTTCATCTTTAGGTTGTTTTTTCAACCCTTGTATGGCTTTTTGCTTTGGTGATGGTATCCCTTCGGGTCCTTATACCTTTGGTTTTTAGATGTTCGGGGCCTTGTGGTCCGACATCTTCTGAGGTAGTGTTCGCTTTTGAAAACCTTCTGCTTTAACCGGAATTCACTACCCACATATTAAATAAATATGTTCTTTGGCAAGCGCACCAAATATCGTCAAGTAATAACCCACTAAGAGTGGGATCGTATCCACAGAAATTGATTGATTGAGCAGTTTTAGTTGATGGGTGAATTAGTTAAGGTAATCAATATAGAGAATGTTGAGTGCAAAAACTTAAACAGCAGAATTGTAAATGACTAAAAAGTAAAAGAAAGTAATAAAATGCAGAAAAGTAAATGGCAAGAATGTAAAGAACAAAAACATAAATGACTAAATTGTAAATGGGAGTAGGGAATAGTAGAATGTAAAGAAAGCTATAAAGAATGGGGAAGATAAGAATAAGGGAAATTCATTGGGATTAAGAGATGTTGCTCGCTTTGATTAAATTCAGCTCATCTTATCTTCAATCATGCAACTCATTAACCTCTTGGCAATCATGATTGATTGAGTCCCAATCCCTTGGTAACTCAATCTCTCACATCTTGATAACCAGTCAATTTCTTGGTCTAATTGCTTATGAAGAGAGATATGCTTGGTCCCTGATTATATCACACATCATCATAGATTCAAATAGTGCGTGGATTATATGTCACCATATCCAATCCCAAAACCCAGATTCTACTCAAGTGTGAGAAGGGATTTCAAGCATGGTTTCAGGTTTCCTTTTCCAAGGTTCCCATGAAACTCATTTTTCTTTCAACTTCTTTCCCAAGATGATTGAACACTAGCATGAAGAATGAAATTCCTTCTAACAAATTAAAGAGAAGATGAAGAGAAGAAGAAATTCACTATCATTAATCCATCAAGTACAACAGAGCTCCCTCTCCCAATGAGAGGGAGTTTAGCTACTCAGAGCTAAGAGAAAAGTACCAGAGATAGAAGAGATGAATTGTAAACTAAAGCTAAAACTAAACTTGCCAATTTTTTTTCAGCACTTCTAGGGGTTATATATACTACTCTTATTACTAGAAATAAGAAAATACAAAAGAGAAAAGAAAATTACAACTAGAGGAAAAAGGAAGAACATATGAAATGATGTATGTGCTTGGCGTGTGTTGGCGTTTGAGTGGCGTGCCACGCCTAGCCACTCAGTTTGGCTTGGCGCGCCACGCCCAGCTCCTCAAGTGGCACTCCCCTTGTATTAACATCCCTGGCGTGCCACGCCTTCGAGCCCAAGTGGCACACCCAGGGCCTTCCTCTTAATTGGTCAGCCTAGCGTGCCACGCCTTCCAGCTCAAGTGGCACGCCCAGGTCCTTCCTTGCATTCCTCTTCCATGGAATCCTGAACTTGCGTGGCACGCCCAGGTCTGGTGTGCCGTGCCTATAGTGTACCTCATCCATCCTCTCTAGAACATATAACTAGCGTGCCACGCAAAGTAGGTGGTGTGTCACGCCCATGATAAGCCTTCTTCACTCTCTGGAAAACATAGTTGGCGTGCCACGCCCAGTAGGCGGCATGCCATGCCCTTGTAATGCATGCATGGTTTCCTTTGGTCCAGTAGCTGGCGTGCCACACCCAGCACTCAAGTGGCACGCCCAAGGTTATTTGGTCTTAGCATGCTACGCCTTAAGCCTCAAGTGGCACGCCCAGTCTTCTTCTTCTTTGGTTGATGGAGTTGGCGTGCCACGCCTTCGACACTAAATGGCACGCCAATGTTGGTTCTCAGCCTTCTTCAACATTGGCGTGCTGATGAGTCCATATTTTTTGATATATTTTGCCTTGATTTGAATCGGTTCTAGCATATGAACTCACACTTAAGCACCCAAATAGCATACTTTTGTGTTTGATCCCTACTTTGATCCTAAATGTGAAAACATGCAATTTTGTGTGTTAATAGAGCAAATTAATTCCACTATTATGTCATTCGATGTCGTGATATGGTTTGTGAGTGATTTAAGGCCTTGAAGGCAAGAATGGATGGCCAAAAGTGGAAGAAAGCATGTACAAAGGAGAAAACATGAAGAAATCAAAGAAAAGCACACACAGTGAAGTGTGCGTGTGCACAACCTTGCGTGCGTAAGCACAAGTGAGATTTTCCATGTCTGCGTGCGCACGAGTACCTGTGCGTACGCACAGGTCAACTTTCAGCCAAGTGTGCGGACGCACACACAGGACCCAACACGTGATTTCATTAATGAAGCACATGCAGTGCATTTTTTGAGGCCTTTTGGCCCATTTTGGAAGACTTGAAGGCTGAATTGGAGTGCTATATGAAGGGGGATTCAACACATTTCAAGAAAGGGGGCTCACTTAGATAATTTTAGAGGGTAATTAGGAGTAGGAGTATGAGTAGTGTAGCATTGCTCTCTTAGGGTTTTATTTTCCATTCTCATGTAGCATTTTATAGCAAGCTTAATTTTGGATTTTGATCATCTTTAATTGTAAGTACTCTTTAATTTCACTTTAATTACATTGTCTTTATTTTCATTTCCTTTGGTTCAAGTAACTTTGTTTATAATTGCAATTTTGAGTTTCTTGAAACTTTAATTGATGAATTTGATGTTTCATGCTTTCTTTATGTTTGTTTGGATGTTTATTGTTGATTTTGTGCATAGTTGGTTATAGCTTTCTATTTTACTTTGCAAAATTTCCATGTTTTGGTTTTATGCACACAAGGTGTTTGTGAAAATGCCAACTTTAGATCTTGAGTAGATTTTCACACCTTGGCTTGTGGTTTGAAGTTCCTAGGATACTAGAGTCATAATGTCCAACATTTAGTGGTAATTCTTGGGGAGTTAGTTGGCTCTTGTGTCCATTGACGCTAGCCTTTTATCAACTAGTTTGGTAAGTTGGCTAGGACTTATGGATTAAGGTCAATTATGCTTGCTTGACTTACTCCTCGATGGTGGGGGTGACTAGGCGAGATTAACTCATGACAATTTTCATAGTTGTGGTTATGGCGATGATAGGATTCCTTGGATCCTCATTCCCAAGTCAAGGCTCCTTATTTCATTTATAGAATTTTCACTAGTTTGATCTTGTCTCCTTTTACTTGCATTAATAGCAATTTTGATTATCTCTTTGTTCTTTTAATCCTTTGTTCTTTAAATCTTCATTTCTTGCTTTTAAAACCCCCTTCTTGTCCTATCAACCGAAAGCGTATAACACGTCGATTGCATTCTTAGGGAGAACATCCCGAGGTTTAAATACTCTCGGTTTATATTTGTTTGGAATTTTAATATTTGATCATGGGAATTAATTGTTGGTTTGGACTATGCCACTAACGAATTGATCCATGTTTTGATTGATTCTAAACTGTACAAAAAATTCCTTTTGTCAAATTTGGCGCCGTTGCTGGGGATCGCAATGGTGTTATATCTTTTGGTTGATGTAAATATGTTAATAGTGTAAATATCACTTTTTTGTTGCTTGTTTGCTTTTGTCAGTAGGTTTTTGTTTATGTTTTCTTGATGATTTTTTCACACCATCACCATAATGCACCCCAATGGAACCCAAACACTTACCTTTATGGTCACCAATCTTACACACCATCACCCCACTACATAAAAAACCAAGACCCTTACCCTCATGAGTTTAATGCTCAACCTTCGTCACCTCAATCTTCGTCTTCATATATGGATCAAACCATACAAGAAGTACTTTTTGTGCTCATTCAAGAACTACAAGAGTTCCGGAAGAAGCAAGAGCAAGTCATGTCTACCTTGGCAAAAGCTTTGGATCATTTAGCTTCATCACGTTCATGCCACAAGCAAGAAATTCTAGTGGAGAATGTGTGGGACCAAGTAAAAAATGTGGAGTGGAAGAAGAATTGCGAAGTCAAGAAGAAGATGTCAAGTCACAAGATAAAGTTCAAATGGAGTCAAATGAAGAGTTGGTAGGGATTGATCAAGAGGATTCCATCATTCAAGACTTTTTGTCTGACTTGGGTAATTCCTTCAATGACTTTCATGGGTCTCCCTTAGTAGATTTGGAAGGAGATGTTGATGTGGACTTCACACAACCTCCAATTTTTTACTTGAGTGAGGATAAAGAAGATTCAGAGGAGGTTGAAAAAGATTTTAGTAGCCAATAGGCGGAACAATTGTGCAAGAGCGAATTGAGTAGGTGAAGAATTCTCCAACAAGCACTCAGGCCCCACATCAATATGCCGTCTTGGAAACGGATACTCAAATTCAAACCCTTCTTGGAGTAGTGGGTGGTAAAGAGAAGAATGTTAATTGGCAACAGAATGAAAGATTCATCCAAGAAGCCAATCCAACATTTGGAGCTCAATTTTGGTTCAAGAGTCAATTTAGTGGATTCCGGGGAGTGCACAAGCATGTCAATGGTGATAGAAGAACTCAAGTATGGGATCCGGGCATTGATTTTATGAGTCAACACTTATGGATCCTAGTTGCTAGCTTGAAGTCTCTTAAAATTTTGATGAAATTCATTTGGGATCCCGGAGGTCAAATTAATAGCAAACTTGGTTGGAGATTAAAGGAGGAGTGGAAGCATAAGCCACCCTAGCAAGGATGTCCTCACCAAGTCTAACTTAGGACTATAAACCAAAGTGCTAGGTGGGAGACACCCCACCATGGTAATATCTTTCTAACTTTTTCTATTTTACCCTTTTGTCTCATGAATAATTGGTTATATTGCTTGGTTGGTTGCCTTTATTTTGATGTTTGTTAGGTAATTTTAGTGAAATAATGTGTTTTTGGGAGTTTTATGATGTTTTGGGACTTGAAAACCTGTTTTGGATGTCAAAATTGATGCCTTGGAGGCATAATTTTTGTTGCATGATCAGAGACCTGTGCATGCACATAGCTTTGTGCGTCCGCACAGGTCCCCTGTTTTCCAGTTCCCATGCATACGCATAGCAACGTGCGCACGCACGCCCCGAAACACCCCATCTGTTCCCAGCACGCGCACATGCTGTACGTGGGAACACCACCTTTTCTCTTCTATGCGTCTGCATACCATGCGTGCGGCCGCACACATACCTCTTAAAAAAAAGAGAAACCTTTGTGCATGCGCACAGAGCTAAGCGCATGCACAGCAAGGAACCAACCCTCTGGCTGCAGCGCACACACAAGCTGTGCATGTGAACCCAATCCCCTTTCCTTCATTTTGTGCGAACGCACACTCCTTGTGCGTCCGCACAAGTTGCGTTACAACTTCTATTCGTAGCGTCCGCATGACCATGTGCCTGCACATAACCCCTCTTTTCTCCCTCTATGCGCCCACACACGTCCTTGTGCGTCCGCATAGGACCCGTTTCGAACGTTAATTCGAAAGGAGGGAGTGTCGCGCTTCAGTTTCCAAAACACACCCCTTTATTCTTCTTTTCTTCTCCCTAAACCCACACCACCACCCAAAACCCTTGCAGCCTTCCGTCCACCCTGCGACCAACCACCTCCGGCGACAACGCTGCCGCCACCGTCATCCCCTCTCTCTCTCCTCTCCCTTTCATTTCTCTTCTCCTCCATCTCCTCCATTACCCTCCCCTCTCTTCCCTGTTCCGTCTGCATTGTTACCGCGCCAGCCCTATGCCATGCCCTTCTAGCACTGGCGACCACACCAGCGGCGTCGAGCTTCTGTGCCGCCACAACGTCCACCACCTCCCCATCTTCCATCTACTTCCTTTTTCTCCTCTGCTTTTGGGCTTCCTTTCTTGCCCTATTTTCTTTTACATGTTTTCAATTCTGCTCTTTAACTTTATTCTAGTTACTAAGTGGTTTTAGGATAGATGACTTGTGTTCTGGATTGAATATGTAATGCTTATTATTGAATATTGCTGAGACTAAGAATGTGGTTGTGTCTGAACTGAATGCTGTTACTTGAGACTGGACTATAGATGCTGCCATTATTGAACTGTGTTTCATGCCTGTGAATGTCGCACATTTTATGCTTGTGAGAATGCCTCAATGGATTTTTTAACCAAATTCTGTGTCTGATCGACATACATTTTTGCATTTTCTTCCTTTTGGCATTTTTACTCCATAATTGTGCACCTTTCTGCAGATTTAGAATACTGCCTGATTTGGTTAATGCACTTGTGTTAATTTGGCTGAAGCATCAATCTGAACTTAATTTTGCTTTGAGATTATCTTGTTTGATGTCAATTTTGCGGTGCATATCATCCTTTAATAATTGACCTGTCAACTATGCACTTCATTGCTGATTTTGTTCTTAAAAGCCAAACCGGATTGAAAATCATAGCTTTCAACATTCTATTTGGTACTTTTAAGTGCATAGCAGGCTGAAATACTGCATTATATGTTGACTGCTCACTGCCTGTTATTTCTATTCCAAACTAGAATTAAACTTCAAATTTTAAAATTTGCTTGGTCCCTTCTGAAGCAGTACATATAATGCTTGTTTTGTGAATTGACCAAGTGCTTATTCATGTACCTTTAACATCAATGACAATATGCCTAGCAACTTGTTCCTTTAAGTTTTTGAACAAAGCACCTTGTTTTTCAATCAAGCACTACTTTGGACAAGAAGCTATGCATATGTGCTCATTCCTTATCATCTCAACATGAATATGTGCAAGTTTTTACTGTGACTTTGATTTTTACCTTTTGTGCCAATTTTTTGCAAACTCTTTTCAATTTTGAAAGCAAAATTGCAATAATCAATTTCTTTCAATTCAATTCGCTTACATAATGCAACAACTTCTCCAATTCAATTCACTTACATAATGTACCTAAGACATACATACGCTTTCATTATTTGTCCACTCATTGAATTGTTGCTTTGGTTGCTTGATCTTGGGAAAACACTTTTCTTTTGAACCTTTAACTATTTCATACATGTTATCCCTTGAATTAATGTTTGTTTCCTGATTGGTTCTTACTTGAATTGCTTGATTATATCCTTCTTCTTCCTGTGTATTCTATCTGTTTTCCTGAATTGTATTCTGTATTTTTTCTTTTTCAGAATGACTCGCAA
>NC_029772.3:38839400-38865274 GCF_000817695.3 Arachis duranensis | reverse complement strand
GCCAACCCTTTGGCTCGCCCTCTTCCTATGCCTCCTAGTATCCAACCTGACACATTTATCAATGCTGAAGCCTAAGAACAGTATAAGAAAATAGAAAATAAAGCCTTTCACTATGAGTGTAAGCTAAACCTGCCTGAGAAATATGCGGACCAAGTTTTGGACAGACTTAATTTTTATCATTGGGATTTCGTAAAATTCGATCCGGTGGAAGTTAATGAACACCGGGTCAAAGAATTTTACACAAACCTCCTAAAGAGGGACGCTCTGACTGTTTTTCTCAGAAGTGTCACTCTGGACACCTCTGATACTGCTCTAGAGGCCCTCTTAGGTATTTCGCATATTCCTCCGGGTCGTGACGCCTACACTCAGATAGTGAAAGATTTGTTATCGGGCAAGATTTCATTGGAGGTTATCCTGAGGAAGATTGGCACACCTGAGGCCAAATGGGAGTACAGCAGAGGAGAAAATGTGGTCCCGTAGAGCATTGCGTGCACGGATCTCAACCTAGAGGTGAGGATCTGGCAGCAGATCATCGCCGACTATATCCTTCCGAGCATGCATACCACGCACATCAGGGTCCATGTGGCAGTTCTCCTGTGGGCCATTCTGGAGGGGAAAATGATCTCTGTTCTTCCTCTCATCAGAGATTCGATGTGGAAGGTGAGGCAGCAGCAGAAATACAATATTTTCTTCCCATCGTTGATCACCAGATTGGCCACTCTGTCGGGAGTAGAGAGACAGCAGACAGACCGGATGTTCGTCTTGATTAGAAGGTAGCCATTTCTTCCATACGGTGACTACGACGAACCACCACAGAAGAAGAGGAAGACCACCGAGCCATCATCCTCAGCAGAGCCATTAACCCCACCAGCACCTCCTGTAACCGTACCCCGACTCCAGACGCCCTATGAGCTGGGTCAGGAGATTTTGGAGACTCTGCACCGCATTGAGCGCCGCAACGCTCGCCGCTTCCAATGGATAGTGGCAAAGTTTGATAGTCATGATCCTGGACCACCTCCTCTAGATATACCTGAGTCTGAGCCTGAGCCTGAGCCTGAGCCTGAGAAGCCAATAGCGGAGGAGCCAGCAGCTGAAGCTAGCCAAGCAGATGAGCCTGAGGAGCAGACAGGAGTGGAGACTACAGTGAAGAAGCCTACAGATGACATGGTTGAGGAGCCAGCAGCTATAGTCGAGCCAATTGTTGAGACCATATGAGAGCCAGCTGGGCAGACATCTGAGGAGGATAGACCCGAGCCCGCCAGCCGTCCGTCCACCGACATTATCATCTACCACCGTCATCACCACTAACCACCGCCAGGCGGTGGAGCTTCATAAAGTTGATCACCTCGGTCCGTTTTTGGCACGGAAGACCGTGCTTCATCTAAGTGTGGGGGAGGATCTTCTATTTTTGGGTGTAAATACTCTTTTCCAAACACTTGTCATTGATGAGCGGATATTTTATACGCTTTTTGGGGGTATTTTCATATGGTTTTTAGTATACTTTTATTAATTTTTATGCAAAAATCATATTTCTAGACTTTACTATGAGTTTGTGTATTTTTCTATAATTTTAGGTATTTTCTGGCTAAAATTGAGGGACCTGAGCAAAAATCTAATTCAGAGGCTGAAGAAGGACTGCCGATGCTGTTGGATTCTGACCTCCCTGCACTCGAGGTAAATTTTCTGGAGCTACAAAACTTCAAACGGCGCGATCCCAATTGTGTTGGAAAGTAGACATCAGGGCTTTCCAGTAATATATAATAATCTATACTTTGAGCGAGTTTTGACGACGTAAACTGGCGTCAAAACGCCAGCTCTCTGCCCTTTTCTGGCATCAAAACGCCAGAGCTTGCATAAAAGTTGGAGTTAAATGCCCAAACTGGGCACAAAAGCTGGCGTTTAACTCCAGGAACAGCCTATGCACGTGAAAGCTTCAATGCTCAGTCCAAGCACACACCAAGTGGGCCCAAGAAGTGGATTTCTGCACTACCTATCTTAGTTTACTCATTTTCTGAAAATCTAGGTTACTAGTTGAGTATAAAAACTACCTTTAGAGATTTATTTTGTATCTCATGACATTTTACATCTGACTTTGTATCTTCTACGACATGAGTCTCTAAACCCCATGGTTGGGGGTGAGGAGCTCTGCTGTGTCTCGATGGATTAATGCAATTACCACTGTTTTCTATTCAATCACGCTTTCTTCCGTTCTAAGATATTCATTCGCACTTAAACATGATGAATGTGATGATCCGTGATACTCATCACCATTCTCAACCTATGAACGCGTGCCTGACAACCACCTCCGTTCTATCTTAGATTTAATTTTTATCTCTTAGCCTCCATTCCGAAAGATCGGAGTCTTCGTGGTATAAGCTAGGATTATTGGCGGCCATTCCTGGGATCCAGAAAGTCTAAACCTTGTATGTGGTATTCTGAGTAGGATCTGAGAAGGGATGACTGTGACAAGCTTCAAACTCCTGAGTGTTGGGCGTAGTGACAGACGCAAAAGGATCACTAGATTCTATTCCAACATGATCGAGAACCGACAGATGATTAGTCGTGCGGCGACAGCGCACATGGACCATTTTCAATGAGAGGATGGGAAATAGCCATTGACAACGATGACACCCTACACACAGCTTGCCATGGAAGGAGCCTTACGTGCGTGAAGAAGAAGACAATTGGAAAGTAGAGATTCAAATAACAGAGCATCTCCAAAACTCCAACCTGTTCTCCATTAATGAATCATAAGTATCTTCTATTTCATGCTCTTTTATTTTATTGCAAACAAAACCCTTTTCATTGATAATCTCTTGACTAAGAGTTACAAGGTAACCATAGCTTGCTTCAAGCCAACAATCTCCGTGGGATCAACCCTTACTCACGTAAGGTATTACTTGGACGACCCAGTGCACTTGCTGGTTAGTTGTGTGGAATTGCAAGTGTGATTGCAATTTCGTGCACCAAGTTTTTGGTGCCGTTGCTGGGGATTGTTCGAGTTTGGACAACTGACTGTCCATCTTGTTTCTTAGATTAGGAAAAGTTTGTCTTTTGGGTCAGAGTCTTTTAATTTCTTTTCAAAAATTTTTTAAAAAATTATTATTTTTCTTTTAGATTCTTCTTTTTGAGTCTAGTTCTATGTTTTAAGTTTGGTGTTTTCTTGTTAGTTTTTATTTAAATTTTCGAAAATTTATTTTTGGTTTTCTAAAAATTTTAAGTTTAGTGTTCTTTTTATGTTCTTGAATCTTTCTTGTGTTTTGATCTTAAAATTTTTAAGTTTGGTGTTCCTTGGTGTTTTCCTCAAATTTTCGAAAGTTTTGCATTAAATTAGGCATCAATTTTCAAAATCAAATATTTTTAAATTGTTTTTCAATCATATCTTTTTTTACTTTCCAATATTTTTTATTATTATTATTTCAAATATATATATATAATAAAATAAATAAAATAAATCCATATCATCTCCCTTTCTCCATCATGGAACTAAGTGAAAATGAACAGTCCAAAAGGACTCTGGGGTCATATGCTAACCCCGCTACTGCTTTATATGGGAGTAATATCTGTATACCCTCCATCAGAAGTCAGTAGTTTTGAGTTGAATCCTCAGCTCATTATCATGGTGTAGTAAAATTGCCAGTATTCCGGTCTTCCACAGGAAGAACCTACTGAGTTTCTGGCACAATTCTTACAAATTGCTGACACAGTACATGATAAAGAGGTAGACCAGGATGTCTACATATTATTACTATTTCTATTTGCTGTAAAAGACCAAGCTAAGAGGTGGTTAAATAATCAACCTAAGGCCAGCATAAGGACATAGAAATATCTGTCAGAAAAATTTCTGAATCAATATTTCCCTCCCAAGAGGATGACACAGCTAAGGCTGGACATCCAAGGCTTTAAACAAGAGGATAATGAATCCCTTTACAACACCTGGGAGAGGTACAAAGAGATGCTGAGAAAATGCCCCTCTGAAATGTTTTCAGAATGGGTGCAGTTAGACATCTTTTACTATGGGCTTACAGAAAAAGCTCAGATATCTCTAGACCACTCAGCTGGTGGATCTATACACATGAGAAAGACAATTGAAGAGGCTCAAGAGCTTATAGATACTGTTACTAAAAATCAACATCTGTACTTGAGCAGTGAGTCCTCCGTGAAGGAAGAGGCTAAAGCAGTCTCTACTGACCTTAGTCCTCCAGAAAAAGCTGCTGAACTCAACCAGCAATTACTTGCTCTGACAAAATAGTTATCAGAATTTAAAGAAATGTTACAAGATACTCGATATGCTAATAAGAATATGGAAGCACAACTTGACCAGACAAGACAACAGTTATCTAAACAAATAATAGAAGAATGTCAAGCTGTTCAAATAAGGAGTGGAAAAATATTAAATACATTAACTCAAAGCAGCAGAAAGCCAAGGAAAGAACAGCTGACAGAGGATGAACAGAATATTACCCAAAATCCCTCTGAGGATAGTAAGAGCCCAGAGAGGAATGATGCTGGCGTCCAAATGCCAGAAAAGGGTGACAAGTTGGCGTCAAATGCCAATTCCATGTTCAACTCTGGTGTTCAACGCCAAAACAGGGTAGGAATCTGGCATTAAACGCCAATCTAGCGCCCAATCCTGGTGTTCAAACGCCAGTAAGGGATCAGACACCCACAAGTGCTGATGATGACTCCTTCAAGAAGGCATCTCATCCTGCTTTCGCAGGAAATAACCCTGCAGCATCCAAGGTTGAAGAATATAAAGCCAAAATACCTTATCCTCAGAAAATCTGCCAAGCAGCATAGGATAAGCAATTTGCCCGCTTTGCAGACTATCTCAGGACTCTTGAAATAAAGATTCCGTTTGCAGAAGCACTTGAGCAAATACCCTCTTATGCTAAGTTCATGAAAGAAATCTTAAGCCATAAGAAGGATTGGAGAGAAACTGAAAAAGTTTTTCTCACTGAGGAATGCAGTGCTGTCATTCTAAAAAGCTTACCAGAGAAACTTAAGGATCCCGAAAGCTTTATGATACCATGCACATTAGAAGGGATTTGCACCAAGACAGCTCTATGTGATCTTGGGACAAGTATAAACCTAATCCCTGCATCCACTATCAGAAAGCTTGGTTTGACCGAAGAGATCAAACCAACCCGGATCTGTCTTCAACTTGCTGATGGCTCCATTAAATACCCATCAGGCATAATCGAGGACATGATTGTCAAGGTTGGGCCATTTGCCTTTCCCACTGACTTTGTAGTGCTGGAAATGGAGGAGCACAAGAGTGCAACTCTCATTCTCGGATGACCATTCCTAGCAACTGGATGCACCCTCATTGATGTCCAAAAAGAGGAATGATCCTGAGAGTCAATGAGGATGAGTTTAAGTTGAATGCTGTCAAAGCTATGTAGTATCCAGACACACCAAAAGACTGCATGAGAGTGGATCTTATTGACTCTTTGGTAGAAGAAGTTAATATGACCGAGAGTCTCGAATTAGAGCTAGAGGACATATTTAAAGATGTTCAGCCTGACCTGAAGGGGCCAGAGGAATTAGAAGAACCTCTTAAAACTCTTCAATTAGAGGAAAAGTCCCCCAAACTAGAGCTCAAACCACTGCCACCATCCCTGAAATATGCATTTCTGGGAGAAGACAACACTTTTTCTGTGATCATAAGCTCTACCTTAAAGCCACAGGAAGAGGAAGCGCTGATTCAAGTGCTAAAGACACACAAGACAGATCTTGGGTGGCCCATAAGTGATCTTAAGGTCATTAGCCCAGCCAGATGCATGCACAAGATTCTCTTGGAGGATAATGCTAAGCCAGTGGTTCAACCACAAAGGCGGCTGAATCCAGCCATGAAGGAAGCGGTGCAGAAAGAGGTCACTAAATTACTAGAGGTTGAGATTATTTATCCAATTTCTGATAGCCCTTGGGTGAGCCCTGTCCAAGTCGTCCCCAAGAAGGGAGGCATGACAGTGGTTCATAATGAAAAAAATGAACTGGTTCCCACAAGAATAGTTACAGGGTGATGTATGTGTATTGATTATAGAAGGCTCAATACAGCCACCAGAAAGGATCATTTTCCTTTACCATTCATAGACCAAATGCTAGAAAGACTAGCAGGTCATGATTATTATTGCTTTTTGGATGGCTATTCAGGCTACAACCAAATTGCAGTAGATCCCCAAGATCAAGAGAAAATAGTATTCGCATGCCCATCTGGAGTATTTGCCTACAGAAGGATACCATTTAGGCTGTGTAATGCACCTGCAACCTTTCAGAGATGCATGCTCTGTATTTTCTCTGATATGGTAAAGAAATTTCTGGAAGTCTTCATGGATGACTTCTCAGTATATGGAGACTTATTCAGCTCGTGTCTTGATCACCTGACTCTTGTTCTAAAGAGGTGCCAAGAGACTAACCTGGTTTTGAACTGGAAAAAATGTCACTTTATGGTGACTGAAGGGATCGTCCTTGGGCACAAGATCTCGAATAGAGGAATAGAGGTAGATCAAGCTAAGGTAGAGGTAATTGAAAAATTACCACCACCTGCCAATGTTAAGGCAATCAGAAGCTTTCTGGGGCATGCAGGATTCTATAGGAGGTTTATAAAGGATTTTTCAAAAATTGCAAAACCTCTAAGTAATTTGCTAACTGCTGACACGCCATTTATATTTGACACAGAGTGTCTGCAGGCGTTTGAGACCCTGAAAGCCAAGCTGGTTACAGCACCAGTCATTTCTGCACCAAACTGGACATTACCATCCGAACTGATGTGTGATGCCAGTGATCATGCCATTGGTGCAGTATTGGGATAGAGGCATGACAAACTTCTGCATGTCATTTATTATGCCAGTCGTGTCCTAAATGATGCACAGAAGAATTACACAACCACAGAAAAGAAATTGCTTACAGTGGTTTATGCCATTGACAAGTTCAGATCCTATTTAGTAGGATCAAAGGTGATTGTGTACATGACCATGATGCTCTTAAATATCTACTCACAAAGTAGGATTCCAAACCCAGGCTCATAAGGTGGGTGCTGCTTCTGCAAGAGTTTGATATAGACATAAGAGACAGAAAAGGGACAGAAAACCAAATGGCAGATCACCTGTCCCGGATAGAACCAGTAGAAGGGGCATCCCTCCCCATCACTAAGATCTCTGAAACTTTTCTAGATAAGCAACTCTTCGCCATTCAGGAAGTACCATGGTTTGCAGACATTGCAAACTATAAGGCTGCAAAGTTCATACCCAAAGAGTACAGTAGGCAGCAAACAAAAAAATTAATTTCTGATGCAAAGTACTACTTGTGGGATGAACCATGTCTCTTTAAGAGATGCGCAGACGGATTAATCCGTAGGTGCATACCTAGAGAAAAAGCGTAGAGGATCCTTTGGCATTGCCATAGATCACAATATGGAGGACATTTCGGAAGTAAGCGAACAACCACAAAAGTCCTCCAATGTGGCTTCTACTAGCCTACTCTCTATAAAGACTCCCGAGAGTTTGTACGGAACTATGACAGTTGCCAAAGAGCTGGTAATCTACCTCATGGTTACGCCATGCCTCAGAAAGGGATCCTAGAGATTGAATTGTTTGACGTATTGGGTATTGACTTCATGGGACCTTTCCCACCT
Organism: Arachis duranensis; assembly: GCF_000817695.3. NCBI lineage: Eukaryota > Viridiplantae > Streptophyta > Magnoliopsida > Fabales > Fabaceae > Arachis > Arachis duranensis. The sequence goes on along the minus strand of NC_029772.3, from coordinate 38,857,638 downwards.
TCATACTCAAACACTTATATTCTGGTGGCAGTAGACTATGTATCTAAATGGGTAGAGGCAATTGCAACACCCACTAGTGATACTAAAACAGTAATAAAGTTCCTCTAGAAACACATTTTTAGTAGATTTGGTGTCCCCAGAGCAATAATCAGTGATGGAGGCATTCATTTCTGCAATAAACAGCTTTACTCTGCTATGGTCCGGTATGGAATTAGCCACAAGGTAGTAACTCCATACCATCCACAGACAAATGGGCAAGCTGAGGTCTCGAATAGAGAACTAAAAAGAATCGTGGAACGGACTGTGATGGCCCGTAGAAAAGATTGGGCAAAAAGCATGGATGATGCTCTATGGGCATACAGAACAGCATTCAAGACTCCTATAGGAACTTCTCCTACCAACTTGTGTATGGCAAAGCCTGTCATCTGCCCGTGGAACTGGAACACAAAGCCTACTGGGCAACCATATTCCTAAACCTTCATGCTACATTAGCTGGAGAGAAAAGATTGCTCCAGTTGAATGAGCTAGAGGAGTTTAGGCTCAATGCTTTTGAAAATACAAAAATTTACAAAGAGAAAGCAAAAAGATAGCATGACAAGAAATTGTCATCCAGAGTCTTTGAACCAGGACAAAAGGTCCTGCTATTCAACTCTAGACTCAAATTATTCCCTGGGAAATTAAAATCCCGGTGGAGGGGACCATATGTGATTACAAGTGTGTCACCATATGGATATGTGGAGCTTCAAGATACTGACTCTGATAAAAGATTCATTGTTAATAAACAAAGAGTCAAACACTATCTTGAAAGAAATATTGAGCAAGAGTGCTCAAAACTGAGACTAGAATAACATTCAGTGAGGTCCAGCTAAAGAAAATAAAGAAGCGCTTGTTGGGAGGCAACCTAGCCATTGGTTAAGCATATCTATTTTCTAGTAATTATAAGAGTTTGATACAAAATTTATCTTTCACTGCAGGGGTTCATAGAGTTACAGAAGAATTCAGAGTGGAAAACAGAGAAAAGATGCTCACTAGCAAAAAAATGCCAGTAAAAAGCATTTTTGGGCGTTAAACGCCAGAATGGGTGCCATTCTGGGCGTTTAACGATAGACTTGAAGCACCCTGGGTGTTTGGAAAAACGCCCAGTGACAAAAGAATTCTGGCGTCTAAATACCAGCCAGGGTACCTAGTTGGGCATTTAAACGCCCAGTAAGGAAGGCAAACTAGCGTTTAAACGCCAACCAGGGTACCTGGATGGGCGTTTAAGTGCCCAGTAAGGAAGGCGAACTGGCAATTAAACGCCAACCAGGGTACTTGGTTGGGCGTTTAAACACCCAGTGAGGAAGGCAAACTGGCGTTTAAATGCCAGCCAGGATACTTGGCTGGGCGTTTAAACGCCCACAATAGGCAGCAAATGGGCGTTAAACTCCCAGTAAGGAAGGCAAACTGGCGTTTAAACACCAACCAGGGTACCTGGATGGGCGTTTAAACGCCCAGTAAGGAAGGCAAACTGGTGTTTAAATGCCAACCAGGTACCTAGTTGGGCGTTTAAACACCCAATGAGGAAGGCAAACTGGCGTTTAAATGCCTAAACGCCCACAATAGGCAGCAAATGGGCGTTAAACGCCTAAGACATGCTACTCCTGGGCGTTTAACGCCAGGAACATGGGGGGAGGAGGTTCTTGTTCCTAACTCAGATTTTTTTCAAATTTTAATATTTCTTTCCACATTTCTTACATGAACATGTTACAAATCCTCATCTTTCAATTTCAATTTCAAAAATTTCTTAATCCAAAAAAAATCTTTTTCTATTTCCTTCAAAATCTTTGTAAAAAAAAAAACTCATATATCTTTTTAAATTCTTTTCAAATCTTTTTCAACCCATCACACTATCTTTTCAAAATTAGAATTATTTTTCCAAATCCCCCTCTTATCTTCTCAATTTTAAAAATACATCTTTTGCATATCATAATTATCTTTTCACAAATCATATCTTCTATCACATATTTTTCACAAATCATATCTTTTGCACATCTTTTTCCAAATTTTCGAACCCACCCCTCCCCCCTTTAAATTGCCATTCAACCATTCCTTTTCCTCAACCATTCAAAATTGTCTCTCCCTCTCTTCCTCTTTTTTCCTTTCTTTTGCTTGAGGACAAGCAAACCTCTAAGTTTAGTGTGCCTTTTGTGATCAGTGAGCCAAGTCTCACCAAGATCATGGGTTCTACGGGAAAACAAAGTGCTTAGGGCCACAGCCAAGAAAGAGGCAAGAAAGAGAATATTCCAAAACCACTTTGGAGTCAAGAGAAGTTCTTAACCAAAGAACATGCAGACCATTATTACAAAATAATGGGTCTGAGGTCAGTGATCCCGGAAATTAAATTCAATCTGAAAGAATATGAATATCCGGAGATCCAAGAGCAAATTCGAAACAGAGACTGGGAAATCCTAGCTAATCCTGAGACAAAGGTGGGGAGAAACATGGTTCAGGAATTCTACTCAAATCTATGGCAAACAGAAAAATAGAGAATGTCTGGAACCGCCTTCTATACCTTCCGAACCATGGTTAGAGGAAGGATTATCTACTTTCACCATGACAGCATAAGAGAGATCTTCAAGCTGCCTCAACTACAAGATGACCCGAAATCCTTTAACAGGAGAATTATGAATCAAGATAAGCGCCTGGACCAAGTTCTAGAGGACATATGCATCCCTGGAGCCAAGTGGGTAACCAACTCAAAGAATGTCCCAATTCAACTCAAGAGGGAGGATCTCAAACAAGTTGCTAAAGGCTGGCTGGATTTTATTGGGCATTCCATTCTACCCACCAGCAACCGCTCTGAGATCACTGTTAAAAGAGCAGTGATGACCCATTGCATTATGATGGAAAAAAAGTGGAAGTTCATCATCTGATTGCTTGTGAGCTTTATACAATTGCAAACAAGAACTCCACCGAAGCTAAATTGGCCTACCCAAGCTTGATTTCTCTGTTATGTAAAAATGCTGGAGTAAAAATGGGAGTAGATGAGTATATCCCAGTTGATCTCCCAATCACAAAGAAATCAATGGAATGGCATCAAGTGCAAGACATTCCCATCAAAAGGAGGGCGCAAGAGTTCTTCCCAGAAATCCCACAGATTGAGTACTAGAACCGCTTAGAAGCATCTATTACCAAGCTGCAAGGAGCTATGGATTAAATGAAAGAAGAACAGGAAAATCAAAATAGCATGCTCTGCAAGCTGCTTAAGGAATAAGAGAAGCAAGGGCATGAACTGCAAGAGTTGAAGCGCCATAGGCTACCTCTTGAAGGACCAGACACCCCACAAAATGAAGGAACATTCACCTCCCAAACTAAAGGTTGTTGAGTCCTAATCTTAACTCTATGATAACTCTGCTATTAGAAATCTATTTTTAGAGTCATAGGGATAGTAGTAATGAATGTCCTTACTTTTCGTTTTTGATTTTATCCCCAAGTAAGCTATAATGTATTTTTCTCATCATCACTAAACATGAATAAAATAGCAGATTTTTAGAGTAAGGAGGCAATTTTATCTTCGAGTTCTTAATAAGAAAAATTCAAATTATTTATATGTGGTGACAATACTCTTTGCTCTCTGAATGAATGCTTGAACAGTGCATAAATTTTGATAGTGAAGCTTATGAATGTTAAAATTATTGTCTCTTGAAAGAATGATGAAAAAAAAGAGAAATATTGTTGATGATCTGAAAAATCATAGAATTGATTCTTGGAGCAAGAGAAAGCAGCGAAAAGAAAAGAGAAAAGAAAAAGAAAAAGGAAAAGCAAGCAGAAAAAACCAATAGCCCCTAAAACCAAAAGGCAAAGGGTAAAAAGGGTCCAAGGCTTTGAGCATCAATGGATAAGAGGGCCTAAAGGAATAAAATCCAGGCCTAAGCGGCTGAATCAAACTGTCCCTAACCATGTGCTTGTGGCATGCAGGTCCAAGCGAAAAGCTTGAGACTGAGTGGTTAAAGTCGTAATCCAAAGCAAGAGTGTGCTTAAGAATTCTGGACACCTCTAACTGGGGACTTTAGCAAAGCTGAGTCACAATCTGAAAAGGTTCACCCAGTTATGTGTCTGTGGCATTTTTGTATCCGGTGGTAATGCTGGAAAACAAAGTGCCTATGGCCACGGCCAAGACTCATAAAGTAGCTGTATTCAAGAATCAACATACTTAACTAGGAGAGTCAATAACACCATCTAAAATTCTGAGTTCCGATAGATGCTAGTCATTCAGAACTTCAAAGGATAAATGGAGATGTCAAAACTGTTCAGATGCAAAAAGCTACTAGTCCCGCTCATCTAATTAGAATTTGAGCTTCATGTACACTCTGAGATGCTATTTCCTCTTGATTTTCTTTGGCCTATTTCGTTCATCTAGTTTCTTGAGGACAACCAACAGTTTAAGTTTGGTGTTGTGATAAGCGGATATTTTATACGCTTTTTGGGGGTATTTTTATATAGTTTTTAGTAGGATTTAGCCACTTTTTAGTATACTTTTATTAGTTTTTATGCAAAAATCATATTTTTAGACTTTACTATGAGCTTTTGTGTTTTTCTATGATTTCAGGTAATTTCTGGCTGAAATTGAGAGACCTGAGCAAAAATCTGATTCAGAGGCTGAAGAAGGACTGCAGATGCTGTTGGATTCTGACCTCTCTGCACTCGAAGTATAATTTCTGGAGCTACAGAACTCCAAATGGTGCGTTCTTAATTGCGTTGGAAAGTAGACATCTAGGGCTTTCCAGAAATATATAATAGTCCATACTTTGAGTGAGTTTTGACGACGTAAACTAGCGTCAAAACGCCAGCTCTCTGCCCTTTTCTAGCGTCAAAACGCCAGAGCTGGCATAAAAGTTGGAGTTAAATGCCCAAACTGGCACAAAAGCTGGCGTTTAACTCCAGGAATAGCCTATGCACGTGAAAGCTTCAATGCTCAGCCCAAGCACACACCAAGTGGGCCCAAGAAGTGGATTTCTGCACTACCTATCTTAGTTTACTCATTTTTTGAAAACCTAGGTTACTAGTTGAGTATAAAAACTACCTTTAGAGATTTATTTTGTACCTCGTGACATTTTACATCTGACTTTGTATCTTCTACGGCATGAGTCTCTAAACCCCATGGTTGGGGGTGAGGAGCTCTGCTGTGTCTCGATGGATTAATGCAATTACCACTGTTTTCTATTCAATCACGCTTGCTTCCGTTCTAAGATATTCATTCACACTTAAACATGATGAATGTGATGATCCGTGACACTCATCACCATTCTCAACCAATGAACGCATGCCTAGCAACCACCTCCGTTCTATCTTAGATTGAATGTTTATCTCTTTGCCTCCATTCTGAAAGATCGGAGTCTTCGTGGTATAAGCTAGGATTATTGGCGGCCATTCCTGGGATCCGAAAAGTCTAAACCTTGTCTGTGGTATTCTGAGTAGGATCTGGGAAGGGATGACTGTGACGAGCTTCAAACTTGTGAGTGTTGGGCGTAGTGACAGATGTAAAAGGATCACTGGATTCTATTCCAACATGATTGAGAACCGACAGATGATTAGCCGTGCGGTGACAACGCACATGGACCATTTTCACTGAGAGGATGGGAAGTAGCCATTGACAATGGTGACACCCTACACACAGCTTGCCATGGAAGGAGCCTTGCGTGCGTGAAGAAGAAGACAGTAGGAAAGCAGAGATTCAGATGACAGAGCATCTCCAAAACTCCAACCTGTTCTCCATTATTGAATCACAAGTATCTTCTATTTCATGCTCTTTTATTTTATTGCAAACAAAACCCTTTTCATTGATAATCTCCTGACTAAGAGTTACAAGGTAACCATAGCTTGCTTCAAGCCGACAATCTCTGTGGGATCAACCCTTACTCACGTAAGGTATTACTTGGACGACCCAGTGCACTTGCTAGTTAGTTGTGTGGAATTGCAAGTGTGATTGCAATTCCGTGCATCATTTAGTTATTTTTAGTCTTTATGATGCTTTTGTGGATACTCTTAGTACTTTGACTTATGCACCTTTTATTTTCGTACATATATAGTAGTTACTTCATATCTAATATTACACTTTTATTTTGGTATATATATACATATTGCATTTGATATTGCATGATATATAGTTTAAATATGGATTGTGATTGGATGATGTGAATAGCTGATGCCTAGCTCATTTTGATCCTAATTATTCATGTTACTTTTTCGTTTGTTGAGAATTAGAGAAAACTAGAAAATTTTGAAAAATTTTGCATCCATTACAACAAACATACATACATATATAGGGAATAATTTTGGTGAAAAACAACAAGACTTTCCAACAATCTTGGGCTTTCTATTGAATTGATTGGAAAACTATTTCTTTTAACTTGCTTGAATGGATTTCTGTGGAACATAGAAGAGTAAAGAACAATTACATTGTGAGTTTTGAGCTATATGGAATGGTTACATATTTTAACCGCTAATTTTGTTCATTGTGTATTATATCTCTTCTATGATTGTAATCTTGGTTTTGCTTGACTCTTTAATTCCAATAATTGATGTTTTGAATTGCATTGAGAATGATTGAGGCCATCTTTGCATAGCCCACTTACCCATATAGCCTTACCCTTTGTATTCACCATCATTAAACCCCTTTGAGCCTTATTTTACCCCATTATTCTTGATAAATAGCACATCACAACCTTAAGCGGAAAACCATGAATTACCTTGGATTGTATCCTTAACTAGTTTAGGTTGAAGGTATGTGTTACTTTTAAAGTGTGGGGGAATCTTTTGGGAAACTTGATAGTAAAATAAAATATTTGATTTGGGTATTCATTGAAAATTTTGGAAAATGGGAACATTCATGTATGAACTACTTAACCATATGCAATTCTAAGTTTAAAAAAAATCTCTTCATCCTAAAAAGGGCACAAGGATACCCTAAAGAATAAACAAATGAATAAAGAATTGCATATGTGATGTTTGTGTGAGAAATGCATACATGAGTGTTAGTGAATTGAAAATGATGGAAGGTTAGGATTGCATTTTGTTTCGAATTGGTTGATATAGGTTGATGTGGAACTTAAACTAATCAAGGATACAATTGCATTAGTCCACTTGGCCATATCTATTCCACCTTACCCTAACCCCGTTACGACCATATGAAGACTTCATGATAATTGCATTCATGCATCACTTGTTTATTGATTGTTACATGAAAAGCAAATCCTTGAAAGCATGATTGGAAGAAAATTTGAGCGAATCGGCCCTAAACACCGAGTGCTTAGAGTGTATACACACCTAGTGAGGGTTTAATTACTCAATCTATGTTTCCACTCCTCTTATCATGCATTCTTGAAAGTTGCTTAACTTTGATGAGTTGAATCAATTTTTTAGGTTTTGCTTGCATTGAATTAATTTTTTGCTTAGCCCTATCTTGTCTATACTTGCTTGGAATTGGATTGCTTGCTTGCTTTCACCAAATCAATAGGACATTATAGATAGATAGATATATAGCATATACATACTTGCATGCATATAGATAGTTGCATTTAATAAGTTGACTTCCCCTTTGATCATTCTCCTTGTTGGTTTAGCATGAGGACATGTTATTGTTTAAGTGTGGGAGAATTGATGACTCCATATTTTTCAATATATTTTGCCTTGATTTGAATGGATTCTAGCATATGAACTCACACTTAAGCACCCAAATAGCATACTTTTGTGTTTGATCCCTACTTTGATCCTAAATGTGAAAACATGCAATTTTATGCTTTAATAGAGCAAATTAATTCCACTTTTATATCATTCGATGCCGTAATATGGTTTGTGAGTGATTTCAGGCCTTGCAAGCAAGAATGGATGGCGAAAAGTGGAAGAAAGCATGTACAAGGGAGAAAACATGAAGAAATCAAAGAAAAGCACACACAGCGAAGTGTGCGTGCGCACAACCTTGCGTGCGTACGCACAAGCGAGAATTTCCATGTGTGTGTGCGCACGAGTACCTGTACGTACGCACAGGTCAACTTTTAGCCAAGTGTGCGGACGCATAGATGTGTGCATCGGCACAGGACCCAACATGTGATTTCATTAATGAAACACGTGCAGCGCATTTTCTGAGGCCTTTTGGCCCATTTTGGAAGGCTTGAAGGCTGAATTGGAGTGCTATATGAAGGGGGATTCAACATATTTCAAGGATAGGGGCTCACTTAGATAATTTTAGAGGGTATTAGGAGTAAGAGTAGGAGTAGCGTAGCATTTCTCTCTTAAGGTTTCATTTTCCATTCTCATGTAGCATTTTATAGCAAGCTTAATTTTGGATTTTGATCATCTTTAATTGTAAGTACTCTTTAATTTCACTTTAATTACATTGACTTTATCTTCATTTTCTTTGGTTCAAGTTACTTTGTTTATAATTGTAATTTTAAGTTTCTTGAAATTTTGATTGATGAATTTAATGTTTCATGCTTTCTTTATGTTTGTTTGGATGTTTATTGTTGATTTTGGGCATAGTTGGTTATAGCTTTCTATTTTACTTTGCAAAATTTCCATGTTTTGGTTTTATGCACACAAGGTGTTTGTGAAAATGCCAATTTTAGATCTTGAGTAGATTTTCACACCTTGGCTTGTGGTTTAAAGTTCCTAGGATACTAGAGTTATAATATTCGACATTTAGTGGTAATTCTTGGGGAGTTAGTTGGCTCTTGTTTCCATTGACGCTAGCCTTTTATCAACTAGTTTGGTAAGTTGGCTAGGACTTATGGATTAAGGTCAATTATGCTTGCTTGACTTACTCCTCAATGGTTGGGGCTGACTAGGTGAGACTAACTCATGACAATTATCATAGTTGTGGTTATCGCGATGATAGGATTCCTTAGATCCTCATTCCCAAGTCAAGGCTCCTTATTTCATTTATAGCATTTTCACTAGTTTGACCTTGTCTTCTTTTACTTGCATTAATAGCAATATTGATTATCTCTTTGTTCTTTTAATCCTTTGTTCTTTAAATCTTCATTTCTTGCTTTTAAAACCCCCTTATTGTCCTATCAACCGAAAGCGTATAACACGTCGATTGCATTCCTAGGGAGAACGACCTGAGGTTTAAATGCTCTCGGTTTATATTTGTTTTGAATTTCAATATTTGATCTTGAGAATTAATTGTTGGTTTGGACTATGCTACTAATGATTTGATCCTTGTTTTGATTGATTCTAAATTGAACAAAAAAATTCCTTTTGTCAAATTTGGCGCTGTTACCGGGGATTGCAATTGGTGTTATATCTTTTGGTTGCTGTAAATATGTTAATAGTGTAAATATCATTTTTTGGTTGTTTGTTTGCTTTTGTCAGTAGGTTTTTGTTTATGTTTTCTTGATGACTTTTTCACACCATCACCACAATGCACCCCAATAGAACCCAAACACTTACCGTTATGGTCACCAATCTTACACACCATCACCCACTACATACAAAACCAAGACCCTTACCCTCATGAGTTTAATGCTCAACCTTCGTCACCTCAATCTTCGTCTTCATATATTGATCAAGCCATACAAGAAGTACTTTTTGTGCTCATTCAAGAACAATAAAAGTTCTAGATGAAGCAAGAGCAAGTCATGTCTACCTTGGCGAGAGCTTTGGATCATTTAGCTTCATTACGTTCATGCCACAAGCAAGAAATTCTAGTGGATGAATGTGTGGGACCAAGTGAAAAGTGTGGAGTGGAAGAAGAATTGTGAAGTCAAGAAGAAGATGTCAAGTCACAAGATAAAGTATAAAAGGAGTCAAATGAAGAGTTGGTAGGGATTAATCAAGAGGATTCCATCATTCAAGATTTTTTGTCCGACTTGGGTAATTCCTTCAATGGCTTTCATGGGTCTCCCTTAGTAGATTTGGAAGGAGATGTTGATGTAAACTTTACACAACCTCTGATTTAGTTCTTCCTCTCTAATTCGAACTCTTTCTCGGACCTCTGGAAGTAGGTCGAGCTCTTCTCTTTGTGCTTGGGAGTTGGTATCTTTATTGTAGAGGATCACTTTAAGGGATCTTCCTTCTACCTCTACAGGAATCATTTCCTCCATTCCGTAAGCAAGTCAGAAGGGTGATTCCCCAGTGGTGGAGTGTAGCATTATCCGATATGCCCATAGAACTTGCGGGAGCTCTTCAGCCCATGCTCCTTTTGCGTTCTGTAGTCTCCGTTTTAACCCAGCCAATATGACTTTGTTGGTAGCTTCCGCCTGTCCGTTGGCTTATGGGTGTTCCACGGAGATGAACTGGTGCTCGATTTTCAGATTAGCTACCAAGTTCCTGAAACCCGTGTCGGTGAACTGAGTGCCATTGTCCGTGGTGATGGAGCATGGAACTCCAAACCTTGTGATAATATTTTGGTATAGGAATTTCCGACTTGTTTGGGCAGTAGCGGCGGCCAATGGCTCTGCCTCGATCTACTTTGTAAAGTAGTTTATTCATACAATGAGAAACTTGACTTGTCCTGATCCCTGGGGGAATGGTCGAGGAGGTCGAGCTCCCACTTTGCAAATGGCCAGGGTGAAGTAACACAGATGAGTTCTTCGGGTGGGGCAATATGAAAGTTGGCGTGCTTCTGGCATGGGGGCATGTCTTGACAAACTCTATTGCTTCCTTTTGTATGGTCGGCCAGTAAAAACTAGATCGAAATACCTTTTTGGAAAGAGCTCGCACCCCGAGGTAGTTGCCGCACATGTCACCGTGGACTTCTTCTAGGACTTCCTTTATAGCGGAGGTCGGGATGCATTTTAGGAAGGGTGTTAAAATCCCTCTCTTGTATAGGACGTCATGCACTATGGTGTAATACTGTCCTTCTCGTATAAGCCTTTTTGCCTCCTTCTTATATGTGGGGAGTGTTTTGGACTTGAGGTAGTTGATTATGGGAGTCATCCACCCTTGGTCCTGGTCTGATATATTTAGGACCTTTTCTTCTTCCGAGGTTGACGGGTTTTGTAGTGTTTCTTGGATGAGGCTTTGATAAACCACTATTTTATGGTTTATCTTGTGCCTAATTGAGTGGATTTTATCAATCTTTCATATACTTGTTCATACAAAATGAATAGGTATACATTCTCCTTCCTAATTTTGTGCTATGATTTAAAACATGCTTCTTTGGTCTTAATTTTGCTATGTTTAATCCTCTCTTATTACCATTCGATGCCTTGATATGTGTATTAAGTGATTTCAGAGATTACAGGGTAGGAATGGCTTAGAGGAAGGAAAGGAAGCACGTAAAAGTAGAAAGAATACAAGAAACTGAAGAAATTGCTAAGCTGTCTAGCCTGACCTCTTTGCACTCAAACAGTCATAACTTGAGCTACAAAGATCCAAATGATATTGTTTCAGTTGCGTTAGAAAGCTAACATCCGGGGCTTCGCAACGATATGTAATTTACTATAGCTGCTCCGAAGTTAGGCAACGCAGATGCATGGATGACGTGCATGCATCGCATCTGCGAATTTCAATCCACGCAAACGCGTGGACGACGCCTCCGCGTCACTTTGTCGCGACCTGTACGAACTAGATTTCACAATTAGCGATTTCTGGGCTGTTTCTGACCCAGTTCTCGCCCCAGAAAATACAGATTAGATGCTAAAAAGTGGGGGAATCTATTAATTCATGATCATTCATTCATAATACACACTTTTCATAATTTAGATGTAGTTTTTAGAGAGAGAGGTTCTCTCCTCTCTCTTAGGATTAGGATTTATCTTAGGATTTATGATTTCTTTTAGTCATTAGGATTGTTTCTTCATACCAGGTTTAATAATTTATGTTTCTCTTTTATTTTTATTTACTCTGATGCTTTTATGTGTATTTGATTGATATTGCGCAATTGGCTTATGAATCATTCATGTTAGGATTTTCTTAGTTAATATAATTTAAGGTATTTCATACTCATGATTGTTCTGCTCTATTTATGATTTATTCTCCCTTTTGGCTTTGGTTAATTAATTGGTAATACTTGAGTTTTCAAACTCAGCAGTGGTTGAAATTGGCAATTGCTAATTGATTTGGAATGCTCTAAAAGTTGATTAGGACTTGAGGATCAATTCAATTAGTCTACTTGGCTTTCCTTTATTTAATAAGGATAACTATGTGGGATTAAAGCCCAATTCTCATCATATCTGATAAAGGTAACTAGGATAGAAATTCTAATTTTCATACTTTGCCAAGAGTTTTTCTTTGCTATTGATTTATTAATTCCTGCAATCTATTTTCCTCATTCAAACCTTTTCAAACCCCAACACACTGTTTTCCATAACCAATAATAAATCATACTTCCCTGCAATTCCTTGAGAAGACGACCCGTGGTTCGAATACTTCAGTTTATAAATTTTATTGGGTTTGTTACTTGTGACAACCAAACTTTTGTAAGAAAGGAATTCTTGTCAGTCTAGGAGCTATACTTACAACGGGAATTTATTTGTGAAAATTCTAGATCGCGTGAGAGTTTCGTTCTTTCAAAATGGCACCGTTGCCGGGGAATTGCAAACGTGTGCGTTATTATTGGTTATTGTAAATATTTTTTTCTTTGTACCTGTTTATTTGTTTTTGCTTCCCCCCCTTATTTCTAATAGCTACTATGAGTTCTCACCCCTCTCGCTTTGAGTTTGGTTCTAATTTTGTCGAAAGGATTGGAAGCTATAATAGGAATATGCATCACGGTCTAAGCAATCAAAGATGGATGGAGCCAAGAGGATGTGATCAACCCTTTAGGCAACAACACCTTCCAAGATATCATGGACAAGGACCGTTCCACAATGCATACCAAGCTGATAGATATGGTGGACCCCCTTGTAGTTACCAACAAGCCCCACCCCGTGCTGATAGACCATCCTCTCAACATAGCTTCGAACCACTACACTCACAAGCTCCCTTTCACCATTCGCCACCGTATGATCTTTATTCACCCCAATGCCAATCCAATTACTCCCAAGGACCACCACTTCCCTATGCACCATATCCATATCCATCAAGCCAAGAATCACAGGTTCGCTTCGAAGAATCAGTAGATCAATTTCATGCAACTCTCCATCAACTGGAGCAACCAATAAATTAATTATCTTCCAGATGTTCGGACAAGAATCATATAGTTGCATTCACATATATAGGTTGCATTGCATTACATGAGTTTTTACATGTTTCAACTCATTTATTTTATCTCCTTCAACTAAGCATGAGGACATGCTAATGTTTAAGTGTGAGGAGGTTGATAAACCACTATTTTATGGTTTATAATGTGTTTACTTGTGTGGTTTTATCATGATCTTTACCCACTTATTCATATAATTAGCATGCTTTCTATTTCCTTCCTAAAATTATTACATGATTGAAAACTTACTTCCAAGAGACTTTTACTTAGGTATTTTAATTCTCCTTTATCCCATTCGATGCGGTGATCTGTGTGTTAAGTGTTTCAGGCTTTATATGGCATGAATGAATTGGAGATTGGAAAGGAAGTTTGCAAAAATGGAAGGAATACAAGAAATTAAGGAGATGACCAGCGAGGAGTGACGCGGCCGCATGGCTCACGCGACCGCGCGAAAGAGAGGAAATCGCAGTGACGCGGCCACAAAGCTCACGCGACCGCGCGGATTGGAAAAGCATAAGTGACGCGGAGGCATAGACGACGCGCCCGCGTGGGAAAGCAAAATGCCGAATGACGCGTCCGCATGAATGACGCGACCGCATGGCATGCGTGATCTGCAGAATTTCAGAAGTCACTGGCAGAGTTTCTGGGCCGGATTTCAACCCAGTTTTCGGCCCAGAAACACAGACAGAGCCAGGGAACATGCAGAACTGGGAGACACAATTCATTATGCATAATTTTTAGTTTTAGATCTGGATTTACTTCCCCCCTAGGTTTTTCCCTCACTGGAGCATTCATAATTAGGATTGGAAGATTTTGGCTTTAGCTTTTGAGAAGAGTCTACCTCCGGTACTAGTCATCTTATTTTGTTATTTGCTTTTTATATTTGTTCTTCCATATTCTTAATCCCTTTAGAGTTGACTTTGGATTATTTCTACAAGTTATTAATATAGACTATTTTTTATTTTCAATTAATCCTTTTATTATTATTTATCATGTCTTCTTTTATTTTCATCATTAATTCTGTGAATTTTATAATTATGATGAGTGAGTAGTTCCATGACTTGATTGGGGGATGATTGAAAGGAACCCTTGAGTTGAGCTATTCAATAGAGAAATTATAATTGGGTTTATTGTTGAATCACCCTCCAATCATTAACTCTAGTCCTTCCCAAGGGAGAGGATTAGGACTTATGACAAGAAACGGATTTCCAACTTGCTTGACTTTTGTTTACCTAGTAAGGGTTAACTAAGCAGAGTAACTTCCAATTATTAATTAATCTTGAGAGTATTTCAACAAGATTAGGGCTTCCAACTAATCTACCCCTAGTCAAGGCCTTTATTTAAAATAAATTAAATTCTCTGATTTAAATTTCTGTTTATCAACTCAACCATTCTTTGAAAACACCCAATTAATGAAATAGCATATCTCTCTGCAACTCGTTGGGAGACGACTTGGGATTCATACTCCCAGTATTTTAATTTTCAATATTGTGACAACCCTTTTAAATTGATAAGTGGATTTTCGGCTGGTTAAGAACTGTACTTGCAACGTGTCCCTTTTAATAAATTCTTAACTTGCCAATTTTCGCCATGTCAATTTTTGGCGCCGTTGCCGGGGAGTTGCAACAGTGTGCTAATTTATTGATTGGTATTTATTTTAATTGCAATTTTTTTCTTTTTTTCCTGTCACTATGAGCTGTACGTTTCTTTCGTTAAATGACGCATTCACTACCTGATCCAAGCTTGCCAGTATTTGACCCTGAGATTGAAAGAACTCTTTCACGTATAAGGCAAGCTCGGCATCGGCGACTCCTCTTTGAGGACGAACCTGAAATGTCATCTAAGGAAGAAACAAGCTACCTCTCTACTGATCCAGTTCATTTACGTGCAGGTGACATGACAGCACCTAGAAGAGTCACTATCCAGGAGGAAGGAGCCCCTGATTTTATGCTCCAACCATTCCAGGCACACCACCCAGCAGTAGCTGTAGACTTCGAAATAAAGTCTTCACTACTCAACTTGATGCCCAAGTTTCATGGCTTACCAGCTCAAGAGCCTATCAAGCACCTTAGAGATTTCCAGACTGCTTGTTCTACTGTTAAGCATGATGGCACTGATGAAATCTCCATTCTGTTGAAAGCTTTCCCATTTTCTCTGGAGGGAAAGGCAAGAGAGTGGTACTACACTCAACCCGGAAAAACTGTTTCCAACTAGAATACACTTAGGAGAGAGTTTCTGGAGAAATTTTTTCCAGCTGAAGTCACTGATAAGCTGAGGAAGGACATGTCTATGATCGTTCAGGATGAATCTGAGACCCTCTATGAATACTTGGAACGCTTCAATAATCTTCAAGAAGCATGCCCCCATCATATGATTGACAAGATAGTGTTGCTCGGCTACTTTACATAGGGTTTGAAATCTCAAGATAGGACCACATTGGAAGGTGCTAGCAATGGTTCTATGAAAAAGTACAAGACTACGGAAGAAGCATGGCAATTGATCAGCGACTTAGCTGACTCTACTAGGTGATGTGTGGAAAGCGATCCAACACAAAACTCACCGGCAAGTGTACCGGGTCGCATCAAGTAATAATAACTCACATGAGTGAGGTCGATCCCACAGGGATTGAAGGATTGAGCAATTTTAGTTTAGTGGTTGATTTAGTCAAGCGAATCAAGTTTTGGTTGAGTGGGTTGTATTTAACAGAAGCTAAATTGCTTGGAATATAAAGGGAGAGGGGAGAATTGCAGTAAATTAAAGGATAGGAAAGTAAAATAGAGCTTAACAGAATATAAATTGCTTGGAATGTAAAGGGAGAGGGGGAATTTGCAGTAAATTAAAGAACAGGAAAATAAACTTGCTGAATCTTAAAGAACAAGAAAGTAAATGACTGAAACTTAAAGTGCAAGAAATGTAAATTTCTTGAATATAAAAGGGGAATTGAGGACTGGGATTGTAGAATCTAAACAAAGAGAAATTGAATTGCCACAGTTAATAGAGCAGAAATTGAATTAGAAGCAATTATGACTCAAACAGTAAAGAAATTAAGTGCAGCAAGGGTTCTCAGAAGAACCAAAAGGAAATTGGGATCTCAGGACTCCAGAGACTAGTTAGCAGAGCCTAGATCTCAATTACCTTCCTAGATCCAAGCTCTCAAAAGCAATTAATAAGAAATTGAAGAAGAAGCAGTAAAGGGAATGTAAATGAGTTCAATTATGCAGAAGAGAAATTAAAGAGCTCTTGAGTGGAGATTGAGACAGAATTTCCTCAATTCTTAACACCCAAGACTCAAACAAGAAAATTAAAAGTTCCCAAGCAAGAACGAGGAAGAAGAGAGATCAATTCTCCTCCCCAATTCTCTGAAATCTTGGTCAAGTCTCTCAAGAAAAGTTGCAAAAATTCAAAGCTCAAAAGAAAGTGCAAAATTCAAAAGTCAAGTAAAAGGTCCTAATTACATCAAACTAGCTCCTATTTATACACTTTCTATTCTTGGATTTTGGGGTTTGGATGGGCTTTTGATTTGGTGAAGAAATGAATTAAATTGGATTTTTAATTCAATTTTTGGCCCAAAAATAATAGCTTCCAGGAGGCTGCCCTGCCCTTGTGGAGGGCAGGGCAGGATTTGGTGCTTGGTGCGTGCGTGGTGCGGCGTGGTGCAGGCTTGGTGCGCAGAATGCTGCCCTGCCCTCGCGGAGGGCAGGGCAGAAAAAATTGGTGCACCAGATGGGTGCTGTGGTGCGCTGCTGATGCTGCCAGATGATGCTGTGGTGCGCCAGAATTGTGCCTTGGTGCGTAGGATACTGCCCTGCCCTCGCGGAGGGCAGGGCAGAAAAAGTTGGTGCGCCAGAATTGTGATGTGGTGCGCTGCTGGTGCTGCCAGAATCGTTCCTTGGTGCGCCAGAATCGTTCCTTGGTGCGCCAGATTCATGCCACACAAAATGCTGACCTGCCCTCGCGGAGGGTAGGGCAGTGTTTCCAAACTGAAGTCCCGCGTTCGAATCCTGGCAGAAACACACGCTTATGCAATTTCCTTGGCTTTCTTGGCACCGTAATGGAACTTAGTTCCTTGCTTCCTCATGGTCCCGTGTTCAACTCTTGTGGCAAGCATTGTAGGCATTTTTCTTTGATTTTCTTCCCTTGGTGAGCCCGATACTGCCCTTGAGGAGGGCAGGGCAACATTTTGTTCTTCTTGATTCCAAGGCACAAATTTGTGCTCTGCCCTTGTAATGGGCAGGGCAGAGTTGCCTTTTATGCTTTGGTGCCTTATGTTGCCCTCCTAGAGGGCAGTGTGCCCTTGTGGAGGGCAATGCTTGCCTCCCCTCTTTACATGCGGCACACTTCTCCTTCCTTTGACCATGCTTTCTTCTCCTTTGGTCACGCTTTCTTAGGCCACGCTTTTCTCTTTTATTCTTTTCTTCACCTACAATAAACCAAAACAACCACTCCAAGTATCACTAAATTCACAAGGCTTATAAATCAATTAAAATTCAATTAAAATTAGCTTAAACCTCATGAGTTAGCATCAAATTAATGGTAGTTGTTTGATTTAAAGAAGTTATGTGTTTTCATTCCAAATCTCTTACTTATGATGCAAGAAAGTGTATAAAGACTAATAAAACAAGTGAAATTAGCTTGAAAAATGGGTATATGATGACTTGTCATCACAACACCAAACTTAAATCTTGCTTGTCCCTAAGCAAGCATCAAAACTAAGAGTAAATGATATGAACAAGAAAAGAACACATATCCTTATTAGGCATATAGCAGAACTTGATTTATGGGATCTTTATGCAGACAATGATAACTCAATTATTGTTGTTGTTACATAATATACATCTGTCCTCAAAGGCTTGCTAAACTTGCTGTTATAAGACTTACTTTTTAATTAATCCCTTGCTAACTTTTCTTGGCTTATAATGCTTAACAAGCTTATTATTTTTTTAGAGGTTTGGTGTCAAATGTTGCAGTAGTAGCCTTTGGCTTTATTTTCTTTTCTTTTGCTCAACATCTTTCCACCACAGACACATGGCTCACTAATTCTTCCTAGGATCATTGATACCCAGCATCTCTTTGGATAACTAAATGTTCTGTATCTAAGTTGCTCTTTATTGTGGA
>NC_029772.3:38836814-38838328 GCF_000817695.3 Arachis duranensis | reverse complement strand
TTCTTCTTTAATTCCTTGTTTGTTTATGATCATGATGCTTTTTTTTTTTCTTTTGAATTCATAAAACTCAAGTTGGTAGTCATGATGTCACAACAACATGTTTCAAATCAGATTCAAGCTATGCTTAGTCATACCACACATGCATAAAGAGAATATAAAGACAATCATGTAATTTAAAGTATTGGAAATAAATGAGAGGAAAAGGAACTTTACAACCTTGCAATTCATCTTCTCTATTGTTGTCATTTTCCTCTTATTCTTTCCTTCCCTTGCCAAACTCAGTATGCTTGTTCATCCTCAAGCAATAATTAGAACAGTGGCTATGGGGCTAAGATGGATCATGAATGTCTTACACAATGAAATGTTAGCAGTACATGTGTTTTGAGCAAGCAAAATTTAAGATAAAAATCAAGGCAAAAGAGACAGAGACATTGTGATGCAAACATAAGATGGTGTGCATGATACTTTGCATAAAAAAATAAGTGGCACACCAAACTTAGTGTGACACTCTCACTTGGAATTAATGCAAGTATCTTGTAAGAATTAGAACCAAATTTTGTTGCATAGCAACACCAAACTTAGAATGCAATCCTATGTCCACTTATTTGAATTAAAACCAAGCAAATAAAACTGTT
The DNA here is from genome assembly GCF_000817695.3 of Arachis duranensis. Classification (NCBI taxonomy): domain Eukaryota; kingdom Viridiplantae; phylum Streptophyta; class Magnoliopsida; order Fabales; family Fabaceae; genus Arachis; species Arachis duranensis. Next base: position 38,837,693 of record NC_029772.3, on the reverse strand, counting down.
ATTTATTAATTACAATCACCAAGCTAAGAATCTGTCATTAATAAAGCTCTCTTGGTAATGTATTAACAAACACAGTAAATAAGCAAACTAAAATAAAAGCATTAAAAACAAAGAATTAACTAAAGTAAACAGAATAACAAAATATCAAACTAAAAGAAAATTAACACTGCAAAGACATTATGGTTATGCAGACAAGTGGTGTTGTTGAATGATTTGCATAGAAAAATAGGTGGCACACCAAACTTAGAATCTTGGTGTGTCACTTTCATTTTTTTGATTTGATGCAATCATCCAAAGAGATTGAAAACAATGTGTTGCATGGAAACACCAAACTTAGAATGTAACCATATGCCAATTTATTAAAATTTAAACAAAGCAAGGAAGAGAAACGTCACCTACTGTTAGCATGTTGTTCTTCACTTTCTTCCTCTTCTTCCAATTTGTTAAGAGGAATGACCTCAAAGGAGGAAAAGATTCAGCTAGTGTCCCTTGTCTTGGCCTTTCCTCAGCAAGCTTCCTTTTACAAATGGCTTGATTGATCTTGCTTGCTGGATTAGGGACAGAATTGGTGTTCTTGCTAGTTGCCTTCACTTCTTTGGATTCAAGACTTGGTTGCTGTGTGATTTTTGGAGTGTTTTCTTCATCAAAAGTCTTTTGAATTGGTGGTTCAGTGAGCTCTTCCTTCATGTGCCTTTCTGTTTCCCTTGAGTTTGGACGTTCTTGATTGTCCTCCTCACTACCTTGTTCTTCCACTTCCTCTTTTACACTCAACATTTGCTTTAATAGCTCTTTCATGCAGGAGGTTTGCTGATCTTCCCAAGCTTTCTTCATCTCCTCTTCATACCTTTCAATCATGGATTCAAGTGTTGAGGCGTTTTG
>NC_029772.3:38835528-38836006 GCF_000817695.3 Arachis duranensis | reverse complement strand
CTCCACTTCACTTAATCATTGTCAATCTATTTCAATCCCCGGCAACGGCGCCAAAAACTTGATGTGTGGAAAGCGATCCAACACAAAACTCACCGGCAAGTGTACCGGGTCGCATCAAGTAATAATAACTCACATGAGTGAGGTCATTCCCACAGGGATTGAAGGATTGAGCAATTTTAGTTAATGGTTGATTTAGTCAAGCGAATCAAGTTTTGGTTGAGTGGGTTGTATTTAACAGAAGCTAAATTGCTTGGAATATAAAGGGAGAGGGGAGAATTGCAGTAAATTAAAGGACAGGAAAGTAAAATAGAGTGAATCTTAAAGGACAAGAAATTAAATGACTGAAACTTAAAGTGCAAGAAATGTAAATTGCAGTAACTTAAACGGCAAGGAATGTAAATTGCTTGAATGTAAAAGGGATTCGAGGAATGGGATTGCAGAATCTAAACAAAGAGAAATTGAATTGCCACAGTTAATA
>NC_029772.3:38791306-38834782 GCF_000817695.3 Arachis duranensis | reverse complement strand
GTGAGCCCGATACTGCCCTTGTGGAGGGCAGGGCAACATTTTCTTCTTCTTGATTCCAAGGCACAGATTTGTGCTCTGCCCTTGTAGTGGGCAGGGCAGAGTTGCCTTTTATGCCTTGTTCCCTTATGTTGCCCTCCTAGAGGGCAGTGTGCCCTTGTGGAGGGCAATGCTTGCCTCCCCTCTTTACATGCGGCACACTTCTCCTTCCTTTGACCACGTTTTCTTCTCCTTTAGTCACGCTTTCTTAGGCCACGTTTTTCTCTTTTATTCTTTTCTTCACCTACATTAAACCAAAACAACCACTCCAAGTATCACTAAATTCACAAGGCTTATAAATCAATTAAAATTCAATCAAAATTAGCTTAAACCTCATGAGTTAACACAAATTTCATGGTGATTGTTTGATTTAAAGAAGTTATGCATTTTCACTCCAAATCACTTACTTATGATACAAGAAAGTGTATAAAGACTAATAAAACAAGTGAAATTAGCTTGAAAAATGGGTATATGATGACTTGTCATCACTAGGAATCACAGGCAGAAACAAAGTCGGTCAATAGCTGTTGCAGAGGTATCCACTAGTAAAGAGACTGCTGCTATAGCTCAGAGCTTATGTGAATTGACTAACTTGCTGAAGCAGATGCAACTGAATCAACAACAGCCTCAGCAAGTTCAGCCTTCTCCACCACAGCACAGCCAGTAGTTGGTTCCACAAAGAGTATGCAGAATCTGTGCAGATTACAGTCACTATACCGATGAGTGTCCACAACTCCAACCAGAAGACAACACTGTAGCAGCCACTCATAACTTTCATGACCGCCCCAATCAAGGGTACAATCAAGGTGGCAACTATAACCAAGGATGGCAGGATAACTCTAACCAAGGCTGGAAAGACAATTCTAACTAGGGTTGGAGGGACAATCATAACAGAAGAGGCAGAGATAACAATGGAAATCAGAGGTGGAATAACAATAACAACTTCAGGCAGCAAAATCAGAATCAGGCCTACAGAACACCTCATCTCAGACAGCCTCAAAATTCTCAGCAAACCTCTTAGATCACTTATCCCTCTTCATCCCCTAATGATGAATTACTACAAGCCATTGATCGGAGACAACATGCTATGGAAAATAACTTTAATACAACTCTGAATGTTTTGACTTCTACTTTACAAACCCTTGTCTCACAGGTTAGATCACTGACCAACTCCAACAACCAGTCCTCAAGCTCTGGTGGACTCCCCTCTCAACCATTACCCAATCCAAAAGGTGGTATTAATGCCATCACCCTAAGGTCCGGAACCACATTGCAAGAGAGGAATCAGGAAGAGCCAAACCCACCTAAACACGCCTCAGCTGAAGAGGTAGTGGAAATAGAAGATGTTGAAGAAGAGAAGAGCATGCAAGACATGGCTGAAGGAGAAGACGCCAAATCACAAAAAGAAGCACCAAAGGGCGCAGACACTATAAAGGACGCCGTTCTTATTCCATTTCCACAACTTACAAGGAAGCCCAGGAAGCAATTGGAACCTGATCCCAAAATGGTAGAAATCTTCAAAAAGGTTGAGGTAACTGTTTCCCTTTTTGATGTTATTCAACAGGTACCTAAATATGCAAAGTTTCTAAAAGATTTGTGCATACATAAAGACAAAATTAATGAATTAGAAACTATTCCTTTAGGAAGTTCTATATCTACTTTAATGGGAGATATACCTGAAAAATTTAGTGATCCAAGTCCATGCATGGTTAACTGTACCATTGGAGGTGTGATATTTTCTGACTGCATGTGTGATTTAGGAACATGTGTTAGTATAATGCCTTTATCTGTATATGATGTTTTGAGGCTCCCTCCCTTAAAAAGGTCGGTAGCTCGTTTTGTGTTAGCAGAAAAAAGTATTATTACAGTGGCTGGAGTTGCTGAAGATGTATTACTGGGAATCAAAGGTCTCACTTTCCCCATTGATTTTTACATCCTGGAGATGCCCCAACATGACTCAGAGAAGCCATCATCAATCCTACTCGGAAGACCTTTCTTGAAGACCTCAAAGTTCAAGTTAGATGCTTTCGCAGGCACATACTCTTTTAAAATAGACAGCCAAGTAGTAAGGTTCAATCTGAATGGAGTTATGAAGCACCCTCCAGAAGACCGTTCTAACTTCCAGTGTGACATCATAGATGAGACTGTAGGTGAAGTTCACCAGGAAGAGTTTGAAAATAAGTACATAGGACAAGGTCCAAGTGTGGGAAATTCCGAGGACAATGCAGGTACTCTACCACTACCACCAGTTCCAGATAATCCAGAGCCAGACCATGAACAGAAGTTAGAATTGAAACCCCTCCCTCCACACCTCAAATATGCTTACCTTGAGGACAAGCAGAAGTTTCTAGTTATCATTGCATAGAACCTCACTTCTCATCAGGAAGAGCAGTTACTTAGTGTGCTAAGGAAGCACAAGAAAGCAATTGGGTGGAGTTTAGCAGACATAATAGGCATCAACCCTCAAGTTTGTGAGCACAAGATATTTTTAGAAGAAGGAGCAAGACCTGTTCGTCAACCCCAAAGAAGACTGAACCCCACTATTTTAGAGGTTGTCAAGAAGGAAGTGACCAGACTATTAGAGGCAGGTATTATCTACCCCATCTCAGACAGTGAATGGGTGAGCCCAGTACAAGTGGTGCCCAAGAAGTCTGGAGTCACTACAGTGAAGAATGAGCATGGAGAGCTCATAGCAACCAGAGTACAGAACGCCTGGAGAGTCTGCATTGATTACAGGCATCTCAACCAAGCTACTCGTAAGGATCACTATCCTCTTTCCTTCATTGATCAAATGCTGGATCGTCTGTCAGGTAAATCACATTATTGCTTTTTTGATGGTTACACAGGCTATTTCCAGATTCATATAACTCTTGAGGATCAGGAAAAGACTACCTTTACCTGTCCTTTTGGGACTTATGCCTACAAGCGAATGCCCTTTGGCATGTGCGATGCACCAGCTACTTTCCAAAGGTGCACAATGAGTCTTTTCTCTAATTTTATTGAGGACTGTATGGAGGTTTTTATGGATGATTTTAGCGTTTATGGTGATTCTTTTAACCTTTGCTTGGATAGTTTATCTAGAGTATTAGATAGATGCGTAAGTACAAACCTTGTATTGAATTTTGAAAAATGTCATTTTATGGTTAAACAAGGAATCGTACTGGGACATGTTGTGTCTAATACTGGTATTTCTATAGATCCAGCAAAGGTAGATGTTATTTCTAGTTTGCCTTACCCCTCCTCTGTGAGGGAAGTCCGTTCGTTCCTTAGACATGCAGGTTTTTACCGAAGATTCATTAAGGACTTTAGTAAGGTAGCACTTCCCCTATCCAGACTACTACAGAAGGATATTGAATTCGAGTTCAGTGAGGATTGCAAACAAGCGTTTGATAAGCTGAAAACCGTCCTGATTCAAGCTCCAATTGTGAGAGGACCGGACTGGAGCCAGCCATTCAAAATCATGTGTGATGCTTCCAACCATGCAGTAAGAGTAGCGCTGGCTCAGCATGAAGGTAAGGACCCTTTTGTTATTGCTTATGTATCTAAACCTTTAGACGCCGCTCAGTCCAATTACACTACTACTGAGAAAGAGCTTCTTGCTATTATTTTTTCTCTGGATAAATTCCGAGTCTATTTACTTGGTATGAAGGTAGTAGTGTACTCAGACCACGCAGCTCTAAAGTATTTATTAGCTAAAAAAGAATCCAAACCAAGGTTTATACGTTGGATACTGCTACTACAAGAATTTGATTTAGAAATAAAGGATAGGAGTGGTAACCAGAATCTAGTGGCAGACCACTTGAGTCGCCTTGAACACATTAAGGATGACTGCACTCCTATAGCTGATAATTTTCCATTTGATAACCTACAAGCAGTATCTGAGGTAATTCCTTGGTATGCACCTGTAGCTAATTATCTAGTTAGCCGCACTTTTCCTCCACACTTTCCTAAGCACCAAAGAGACAAGTTGAAAAGCGAGTCTAAATATTATATATGGGATGACCAATGTTTATGGAGATGTGGCGCTGACCAGGTAATTAGAAGGTGTGTGCCTCAATCAAAATTTCAGTCCATTTTAGAGGCCTGTCACTCATCTGAGAGTGAAGGACATTTTGGCCCCTAAAGAACAGCTAGAAAAATCTTAGACTGTGGATTCTGGTAGCCCACCCTTTTTAAAGACGCTGCTGAATTTTGTAAATCTTGTTCCCCATGCCAAAGGTTTGGTAATATATCCCAGAGGGATGAAATGCCTCAACAAACTATGCTTTTCTGTGAAATTTTTTATGTTTGGGGCATTGACTTCATGGGTCCATTTCCAAATTCTAATGGCCACCTCTATATATTGTTAGCTGTAGACTATGTTTCTAAATGGGTGGAAGCGATTCCTACCCGTACTGATGAAGCTAACACTGTTGTTTCCTTTTTTAGAAACCACATTATCTATCGCTTTGAATCACCACGAGCAATCGTGAGCGATCAAGGCACCCATTTTTGAAACAGAAGACTAACAGGATTACTGAAGAAGCATGGGATCATTCATAAAATAGCAACATCCTACCATCCTCAGACTAATGGGCAAGCCAAGGTGTCTAATAGAGAGATAAAGCGCATTTTACAGAAGATAGTCAAACCTCATAGAAGAGACTGGAGCACCAGACTACAAGATGCACTCTGGGCATACAGAACAGCATACAAGACACTCATTGGGATGAGTCCTTTCCGCTTAGTCTACGGAAAGGCTTGTCACCTTCCAGTTGAGGTGGAGCACAAAGCTTTTTGGGCAGTAAAGGAATGTAACATGGGATTTGAGAAAGTCAGAGCTGAAAGGAAGTTGCAACTGCAAGAATTGGAGAGCCTTCGCCTAGAAGCTTATGAGAACTCAAGACTGTACAAGGAGAAAATAAAGGCTGTACATGATCAACACATCAAGAGAAAGGAGTTCCAACCTGGGGATTTGGTCCTTCTTTACAACTCTAGACTGAGGCTCATGCCAGGCAAACTGCGATCAAGGTGGGAAGGTCCATATAGAGTCGATAGGGTTGAGCCGTACGGAGTTTTTCATCTAAGTCACCCTTCAAGCTCTGAACTCATCAAGGTTAATGGACATCATTTGAAGCTCTACCATGGTGAGAAGGCGACGAAAAACAAGGAGTTAGAGATCTTCCTCCTGGAGGATCCACTCGTAACTGAAAATTGAGCTACTGAAGCGTCCAACTTAAGGACGTTAAAGCAAAGTGCTAGGTAGGAGACAACCCACCACGGTATGATCGTTCCTCTTCTTCTCCTTCTCTTCCCTCATCTATAACTCTTCTCCATACTACTGCCTTTATCTTGCACTTCATCTGCATACTGCATTTGCATAAAATATATATATATATATTTAATAAATTAATAAGGGGACAAAAATTACCCCAATGTTGAGTTAAGAATCCAAAGGTCAATGCATGTATGATAAAATTAAAATAAACAGTTGATACATGAGTATGGAATGTGAAAGAGAATTCTGGGTAGCAAGGAACGAACTCCATAGTTATATAAAATATATAGGTTATGTTAGAGTTTGAGTTAATTAAAGATTCAATTTATAAGCTCACTTAACCATATATGTATCCTTACCCGGCCCCATTACAACCCTGAAAAGACCTCATGATGTTGCATTGGTATATTAAATGTTGTTGATTGGTTAGGAGAAGAACAAAATTTAGGGAGCATGATTAGAGAAGGATAGAGTGATTACCCTATACACTAGAGAGATTAGATTATACATACATCATTAGTGAGGGTTCAATACTTAAAATTTTATGTTCCCTGCTTTCATGAGCTATCTTCTTGCATTTTTATCTGTTCTTACTGTATGAGAATTGAATTAGTGGAGCTTGATTTGTAATTGTTTTGAAGAGCTTATTTATTCTTGATCAAGTGGACAAGAATCATATAGTTGCATTCACATATATAGGTTGCATTGCATTACATGAGTTTTTACATGTTTCTACTCGTTTATTTTATCTCCTTCAACTAAGCATGAGGACATGCTAATGTTTAAGTGTGGGGAGGTTGATAAACCACTATTTTATGGTTTATAATGTGTTTACTTGTGTGGTTTTATCATGATCTTTACCCAATTATTCATATAACTAGCATGCATTTATATTTCCTTCCTAAAATTATTACATGATTAAAAACTTGCTTCCGAGAGACTTTTACTTAGGTATTTTAATTCTCCTTTATCCCATTCGATGCCGTGATCTATGTGTTAAGTGTTTCAGGCTTTATAGGGCATGAATGAATTGGAGATTGGAAAGGAAGTTTGCAAAAATGGAAGGAATACAAGAAATTAAGGAGATGACCAGCGAGGAGTGACGCGGCCGCATGGCTCACGCGACCACACGAAAGAGAGGAAATGCAGTGACGCGGCCGCATGGCTCACGCGACCGCGCAGATTGGAAAAGCATAAGTGACGCGAAAGCATGGACGACGTGCCCATGTGGGAAAGCAAAACGCCGAATGACGCGTCTGCATGAATGACACGACCGCGTGGCATGCGTGATCTGCAGAATTTCAGAAGTCGCTGGCAGAGTTTCTGGGCCGGATTTCAACCCAGTTTTCGGCCCAGAAACACAGACTAAAGCCAGGGAACATGCAGAACTGGGAGACACAATTCATTCTGCATAATTTTTAGTTTTAGATCTGGATTTACTTCCCCCCTAGGTTTTTCACTCACTGGAGCATTCATAATTAGGATTGAAAGATTTTGGCTTTAGCTTTTGAGAAGAGTCTACCTCCGGTACTAGTCATCTTATTTTGTTATTTGCTTTTTATATTTGTTCTTCCATATTCTTAATCCCTTTAGAATTGACTTTGGATTATTTCTACAAGTTATTAATATAGACTATTTTTTATTTTCAATTAATCCTTTTATTATTATTTATCATGTCTTCTTTTATTTTAACCATTAATTCTGTGAATTTTATAATTATGATGAGTGAGTAGTTCCATGACTTGATTAGGGGATGATTGAAAGGAACCCTTGAGTTGAGCTATTCAATAAAGAAATTATAATTGGGTTTATTGTTGAATCACCCTCCAATCATTAACTCTAGTCCTTCCCAAGGGAGAGGATTAGGACTTATGACTAGAAAAAGATTTCCAACTTGCTTGACTTTCCTTTACCTAGTAAGGGTTAACTAAGCAGAGTAACTTCCAATTATTAATTAATCTTGAGAGTATTTCAACAAGATTAGGGCTTCCAACGAATCTACCCCCAGTCAAGGCGTTTATTTAAAATAAATTAAATTCTCTGATTTAAATTTCTGTTTATCAACTCAACCATTCTTTGAAAACACCCAATTGATGAAATAGCATATCTCTCTGCAACTCGTTGGGAGACGACTTGGGATTCATACTCCCAGTATTTTAATTTTCAATATTGTGACAACCCCTTTTAAATTGATAAGTGGATTTTCGGCTAGTTAAGGACTGTACTTGCAACGTGTCCCTTTTAATAAATTCTTAACTTGAAAATAACCCAAGACACAAGTTTCCTTGATGATGATAATCACAAGTCAATTTCTCTTAGTAATGAACTTGCATCCGCAGGTGAATTCTTTGAGATAGAAGAATCTTCCCCAAGTGAATACGAAGATGATGCAGAGGTAGACTTTTCTCAACCTCCCAATTATGACTCAAGTTATGAAGAAGATATCGAAGACTTTGATCAAGACATGGTTAAAATTGAAGAAGTTTGCAAAGAAGTGGAGGAATTCACAGAAGACCACAAGGGAGTAGAGCTTGCAGAACCACTGGAAACACCTACCCCAAGGCCATTACCACGCAATACAAACTTCAAGTGGGTAAAATCCTTAGCTTTTATCTTTACTTTTCCACTTGAATATGGTTTACTTGAAACAGACGGCCAGCTTAAAGCTCTTTGTGGCTTTAAGTGTAAAAGGGAAATGACTCGCACTCAGAGCTGGTATGCGAGATTCAATGAGGTTTCACACTTCAATTTGAGGTGCAAGCATTGGTGTCAAGCTCAATCGAAAGGATCTCGGAAGCTGTTTGGTCACTGCAGTGAGAATTCAGATTCCTCACCACCCGGCTGGAAAAATGCATATCAAGACAAAAAGGGTGTAAAAGCAAAGTTTGGGATCTCGGAGTCTGTTCTGACATTCAGCACACTAGATGCCTAAGAACCTGTTTAATACTGCTCAAAGGCTTTATGTGCCTTGTTTGGGACCCCGGAGGCTGTTGGCATTCCAAACATTGGTGGAGATTTCTGGATAAATTCAATCACAAGCCACCATGGTAAGAAGCTCATCAAATGTCCAACTTAAAGACTTTAACTAAAAGTGCTAGGTGGGAGACAACACACCATGGTATGATCGTTCCTCTTCCATTTTAGTCTGTTTTTGAATTTTGATTGAACCTGGAATTATGCATAACATTCATTGCATTCTGTATTCTGCATACTGCATATAAAAAAAAGGGGTGAACGACGCGCCAGCGTCTACTACGCGCACGCGTAGTATGTGACTACGCAACTAAACAGTGAGTTGCACGAGAGACGCGCGGGAGGGGTGCGTGGCGCACAAGCCACTCCACGCGTATGCATGCCTCACGCGTGCGCGTCCCCTGTGATATTTACCACCCACGCGTAAGCGTCAACGACGCATACGCGTGGATACCCAAATCGGCGTAAAGAGCACCTGGACAGAGGGATGTGCTGCCCCTTGCGAGGGACTTGTGTGAAAGGCACAAATTCATTCACGCGTATGCGTCAAGGCGTCCTTGACGCGTGCGCGTCATGTTCCCTTTATGGCCACCCACGCGTACGCGTGGGCGACGCTTACGCGTCGCATGGCTCGTTTAGTTTTTACGCGTTGGCATCTTTCTTCTCTCCTTTCTACTTCCTTCTTCCTTCTTTCTTACTTTCTTCTTCTTCATTCCTTTAACCTCTCACCCCTCTTCACTTCCATCATATTTCATTTAATTTATTTGTATACTTTCATTCATTGCATTATTTTCATTTGTGTTGGAGCTTTATTTGGGTCTTATATTATTATACTTGAGCTTGTGGATATCATCAAGAGTGATTTGACAATTAATATTAATTTTTGGATTTTTACATGCATACCAAGTGTTTGTGAAAAGCCCGTATGGCATTGTAAATTCTTAATTATTCTATCCTTCTACTCTAATGCCTGTTTTTCACCAAACCCTTCCAATATTTTATTAATTAAATATAATTATCAATACAAACATTATTGTTAGTTTCTCATGACTGATAATACATTTTGGCTTTTAAAGCTTGATCTATGCCACTCATGCCTTTGCCAGCATGCCAATAAACATCTTGCATTTAATTCCCTCAATTTATCATGCTATATTTCCATTGATGTCCTAATTTCATGGAGTCGCGACCATGTGTTAACGACATTCTTCTTTACTTTGGCATGATTAACACTTGTACTGCCCTCTTCTTTGCTCTATCCCTTTAACTTCATGTCCCTCTCTCTTCTCCCTTTTCAGGATGGCCACCAGGAAAGGTAAAGAGAAAGCCTCTACAATGAGCACCAGCTGAGGAACCACAACCCCCGCCCACCTGCACATTTTTGCATGCACCAAGGACGGTGCAATCTTTAAGCGTGGGGAGGTTGATACCGGTCTCCATGGGTTAGTTAGTCCCTTCTCAACACCAATTTTTAAATTTCTATGTTAGTTCATTGCTGCATTTGCATGTGTATTTGCATGTTTGATTGCATACTTTACCACCACTTGGTTAAAGTAAGAATTTCTTTTTCAAGAAACTTTTTAGAGCATTTCACTAATTTGAATTAAAATTTTTGTTAAACTTGTCTGAAAAAATATTATATTGGAACATGGTTTAGAGCTCGAACACACAAAACTAGTGAGATTTTGAGCCTATTTGATTGGTTGCATTTTATCAACCAATATATTTTATTTTTGTGTGTTATTCTCTTTAAAATTGTAATCTTTGTCTTGCTTAAATTCTATATTTCCATTGTTTGATGTATGCATGCACTTATATGATTGAGACCTTGTTTCACTAAGCTTACATACCCATATGGCCTTACCTTTTCATTATCCTTTGCAAACCAATTTGAGCCTATTTTATCCATTTGTTCTTTACTTTAGCTCATTACTAAATCTAAGCGGAAAACAATAATGTCCCTAATTTGAATCCTTGGTTAGCTTAGACTAGTAAAAGTGCTCATGATTTAAGTGTGGGGAAGTTGGGTTTAAAAATATTTGGTTTGAGTAATTGGGTGTTGTATATTTTTGTGAAAATGTGCAAAATAATAGTTGAGCACATATTATTGCATTCAATACTTTAATCATATGTATTGAGAAAAGAAAAGAAAAGAAAAAAAACAGAAAAAAACAGAAAAAAGTGAAAAAGAAAAGAAAAAGAACAAATAATAAAAGGGGACAAAATGCCCCAAAGTAATGGGAAGTTAGATTTTGAATTCTAATTAAATGGATTGTCTTAAGTTAGGTGGGAAGTTTAGATTAATTAATGATTCAGATTTTAGTCCACTTGACAAAATACAATCCTACCTTGACCCTAACCCCATTACAACCCTTAAAAGACCTCTTGATATGTGTATCTGTGCATTAAATTTTTGTTGATTGTTAGATGAAGAGCAAGCCTTAGAATGCAAGATTAGTAGAGAATTGAGAGAATCGAACCTCAAACACCTGAGCGATTAGAGTATATACACTTCCAGTGAGGGTTCGATGCTCGATTCCTTGTTCCCTGCTTTCATGAGCTATTTTCTTCTTGAAAGTTATTTGTACTTTATTTTGTGATTTGAATTAGTGAAATCCAGTCATATTTGTTCTTGAAAGATTTATTTACTTTTAACCAAGTAGGTAAAAGCATTTTGCATTTAGCTGCATTTATATAAATAGGTTGCATTGCGTACATCCCAACATTCTGCCTTCACTCTTATAGCTTCTCTTAAGCTTAGCATGAGGACATGCTAACATTTAAGTGTGGGGAGATTGATAAACCACTATTTTATGGTTTATCTTGTGCTTAATTGAGTGGATTTTATCAATCTTTCATACACTTGTTCATACAAAGTGCATAGGTTTACATTCTCCTTCCTGATTTTGTGCTATGATTGAAAACATGCTTCTTTGGTCGTAATTTTGCTATGTTTAATCCTCTCTTATTACCATTCGATGCCTTGATATGTGCGTTAAGTGATTTCAAAGATTACAGGGCAGGAATGGCTTAGAGGATGGAAAGGAAGCATGCAAAAGTAGAAGGAATACAAGAAACTGAAGAAATTGCTAAGCTATCCAGCCTGACCTCTTCGTACTTAAACGGTCATAACCTGAGCTTCAGAGGTCCAAATGATGCATTTTCAGTTGCGTTAGAAAGCTAACATCTGGGGCTTCACAACGATCTGTAATTTGCTATAGCTGCTCCAAAGTTTGGTGACGTGGATGCGTGGATAACGCGCACACATCGCATCTGCAAATTTCAATCCATGCAAACGCGTGGACGACGCCTCCGCGTCACTTTGCCGTGACCTGTACGAACCAGATTTCACAATCAGCGATTTCTAGGCTATTTGTGACCCAGTTCTCGGCCTAAAAAACACAGATTAGAGGCTATAAAGTGGGGGAATCTATTAATTCATGATCATTCATTCATAATACACACTTTTCACAATTTAGATGTAGTTTTTAGAGAGAGAGGTTCTCTCCTCTCTCTTAGGATTAGGATTTATCTTAGGATTTAGGATATCTTTTAGTCATTAGGATTATTTTTTCATACCAGGTTCAATAATTTATGTTTCTCTTCTATTTTTATTTACTCTGATGCTTTTATGTGTATTTGATTGATATTGCCCAATTGGCTTATGAAGCATTCATGTTAGGATTTTCTTAGTTAATATAATTTAAGGTATTTCAGACTCATGATTGTTCTGCTCTATTTATGATTTATTCTCCCTTTTAGCTTTGGTTAATTAATTGGTAATACTTGAGTTATCAAACTCAGTAGTGGTTGAAATTGGCAATTCCTAATTGATTTGGATCGCTCTAAAAGTTGATTAGGACTTGAGGATCAATTCAATTAGTCTACTTGACTTTCCTTTATTTAATAAGGATAACTAAGTGGGATTAAAGCCCAATTCTCATCATATCTGATAAGGGTAACTAGGATAGAAATTCCAATTTTCATACCTTGCCAAGAGTTTTTCTTTGCTATTGATTTATTAATTCCTCAATCTATTTTCCTCATTCAAACCTTTTCAAACCCAAACACACTGTTTTCCATAACCAATAATAAATCATACTTCCCTGCAATTCCTTGAGAAGATGACCCGAGGTTCGAATACTTCGGTTTATAAATTTTATTAGGTTTGTTACTTGTGACAACCAAACTTTTGTAAGAAAAGAATTCTTGTCAGTCTAGGAGCTATACTTACAACGGGAATTTATTTGTGAAAATTCTAGATTGCGCAAGAGTTTCATTCTTTCAGGCTTCTATTGTTGCCCCCTGGTTTGGTGCTGGCTAGTTTTGAAAGTGTATCAGCTCGGGCATTTTGTTCCCGAGGTATATGTCGGATCTCGTATCCCATGAATTTTCCGAGCTATTCTCTGGTCTTGTCTAGGTATTTTTTCATGGTGGGGTCCTTTGCCTAATAGCTTCCTTCTATTTGCGAGGTGACTACTTGTGAGTCGCTGAAGATGGTAAGCTTTTGAGCTCCGACTTCCCTAGCCAGCTTCAAACCAGCCGGTAGGGCTTCGTACTCAGCTTGGTTATTTGAGACAGGAAACTCGAACCTTAAGGAGAGTTTGAGTTGGGTTCCCTGATCACTTTCTAGGATGATGCCCGTTCCACTCCCAGCTTTGTTTGATGAGCCGTCAACATAGAAGTTCCAGTCAATGGGGTGCCTGGGGTGTCGATGTACTTGACGATGAAGTCGGCCAGGTACTGAGACTTGATGGCTATCCGAGCTTCGTACTTAAGGTCGAATTCGGACAACTCGACTGCCCAGTGTAGGATTCTTCCGACTAAGTCAATTTTTTGCAGGATACCTTTTACGGGTTGATTGGTCCGTATTATAATGGTGTGGGCTTGAAAGTATGGTCGCAGTCGTCGAGAAGTGAGTATAAAGGCATAGGTGAACTTTTCTATCTTTTGATAGTTTAGCTCAGCCCCTTGTAAAGCCTTACTGGTGAAGTAAATAGGTTGTTGTCCGTTCTCATCTTCCCTGACTAACGTAGATGCTATCGCCCGACTTCCAACGGTAAGGTACAGTATCAGTTCTTCTCCTTGTCGAGGTCAGGTTAGAATGTGTGGTTGCCCCAGGAATATTTTGAATTCTTGGAAGGCTTGTTCATATTCTGGGGTCCATTCGAACCTCTTTCATTTCCTTAGTATTGGGTAGAAAAGGTGAGATCTTATGGCCGATCCGGCTAGGAATCTAGATAGGGCCGCTAGCCTTTCGTTTAGCTGTTGTACCTCCTTAACGCAGGTCGGGCTTTACATGTTGAGTATAGCTTGGCATTTGTTTGGGTTTGCCTCAATCCCTCTCTGGGTGAGCATGAATCCTAGTAATTTGCCAGCTTCCATTGCGAAAGTGCACTTTATGGGATTTAGTCTTATCCCGCGCTTTCTTATGGTGCCGAATACTTCAACGAGGTCGGGTAATAGTGTTTCTTCCCTTTGTGTTTTCACCAGCATGTCGTCCACGTAGACTTCCATTAGTTTCCCAATGTGGTCAGCTAATACTTTGTTCATCAACCTTTGATATGTGCCCCCTACATTCTTGAGTCCGAACGGCATGACTATGTAGCAGTAGTTTGTTTTCGGAGTTTGGAACAAGGTTTTTTCCTGGTCGGGTTGATGCATCAGGATCTGGTTGTATCCCGAGTAGGCATCCATAAAGGAGAGGTACTTGTATCCCGATGAGGCATCGACTAGGGTGTCGATATTTGGGAGGGGGTAGGGATCTTTTGGACAGGCTTTGTTGAGGTCAGTGTAGTCGACACACATTCGCCACATTCCATTTGGCTTTTTGACAATTACAACATTGGTCAGCCATAGCGGGTACTTGACCTCCCTTATAAACCCTGCCTCTAGTAAGGCTTGTACTTGCTCCTCCATGATTTGTGATCTCTCGGGACCAAGCTTTCTTTGCTTCTGTTGTACAGGCCAGGATCCGGGGTACACTGCCAGTTTGTGGCACATTAATCCGGAGTCTATGCCGGGCATGTTTGCCGCTTTCCATGAAAAAAGGTCGGAATTATCCTTTAGGAACTTTATTAGTAGCTCCTTTAGTCCTTCCTTAAGGTTTGCACCTATGTTTGTTGTTTTGTCTTGGGAGTCTTCAATTTAGACTTCTTCTATCTCGCCTTCTGCTTATGGACGAAGTTCTTCTTGAGCCCGGGTTCCTCCGAGTTCAATGGCATTGGACTCTTTTCCCCTGTGGTCGCCTTTTAAGTTTAGGCTTTCATTATAGCAGCGTCGCACGAGCTTTTGATCTCCTTTGATGGTGGCTATGCCTTTTGGGGTTTGGGAACTTCATACATAGGTGGGGGGTGGAGACTACCACAGTGAGCTTATTTAAGGTCGTCTGGCCTATAAGGGCATTGTATGTGGAGTTCACGTCAACTACGATGTAGTCTATACTCAGTGTTTTGGATAGGGTTCCCTTTCCTAAGGTTGTGTGAAGTGGGATGTACCCGAGGGGCTGGATCGGGGAGTCTCCGAGCCCGAACAGGCTATTGGGATATGCTCGGAGTTCTTTTTCTTGCAGACCGAGCTTGTCGAAGGCGGATTTGAATAGAATGTCCGCGGAGCTTCCCTGATCAACCAGTGTTCGGTGGAGGTTGGCATTAGCCAGTATGATGGCGATGACCACAGGATCATCATGTCCGGGGATGATGCCCACGGCGTCTTCCTTGGTGAAGGTGATAGTGGGGAGGTCGGATGACTTGTTCCCTTCCCCGAGGTGGTACACTTCTTTAAGGTGTCTTTTCCGGGATGATTTGGAGACTCCTCCTCTTGCGAATCCTCCGTTGATCATATGAACGTGCCTTTCTGGGGGGTGAGGAGGTCGTTCAACTCATCCTTCCTCTTCATCCCTTCTTCTCTTTTTTAGCTCGTTCATTCTGCTAGCCAGGAATCAGTGTAGCTTTCCTTCTCGAGCCAGTTTTTCTATGATGTTCTTTAGGTCATAGCACTCATTAGTAGGGTGTGATGAATGGATTTTTGATGGTATAGAATTTCACAATTGAAGTCTCGTTGCAAGTATAGTTCCTAAACCAACAATAATCCTTTCATACAAAAATTTGGTTGTCACTAAAACAAACCCCAATGAAAATAACCGAAGTATTCAAACCTCAGGTCGTTCTGCCTAGGAATTGTAATAAAGTGTTCCTGTTATTGGTTAGAGGTATGTTTTGGGGTTTTTGGAACAAGAAACAAGAATTGTGAATTGCAATTAGAAAAACTCTTGGAAAGGTATGAGAACTAGAAGTCCTATCCTAGTTATCCTTATCAATTGTGATGAGAATTATCCATTGCTCCCACTTATTTAACCTCTAACCATAGAGGAAAGTCAAGTAGATGAATTAACTTGAGTCCACAAGTCCTAGCCAACTCATAATGAAAGGCTAGCTTTAGTGGCATTCAAATCAATTAGCAACTTCTAATTGTCAACAAAAGAATTAGATAACTCAAGAGTCAGTAATTACTCAACCAAGGCCAAGAGGAACAAAATCTAATTCATAACTAAAAGAAGCATTTCAACAAACACATAGAAGGTAATAAAGGTGAACAACATGAATTGCAAGAATTAAAGGAATCTACAACTACAAAAGTAAGAGATTAATAATAGAAAGGTAAAACAATTATGAAACAACAAAGAACTTACCAATTGCATTGAGGAAGAAATGTAGATCTACAAAAGAATTCATAAACTACAACTAACAATACAAAAAAACTACAAGAGAAGTAGAATGCTACAATTACAAGAGATCAATTAAAGAGGAAAAGGAAAAGTTGAAGCAAGAGAAGAGAGAGATCTAAATCTAAAACTAAGAACCCTAATCTAGAGAGAAGTGAGAGCTTCTCTCTCTATAAACTAACAAAAGTATGATGAAAACTAAACTAAAACTAACTAACTAATTAGATGGTTCATCCCTCTTCAATCTCTGGGTTAAATAGCATCAGAAATGAGTTGGGTTGGGCCCAAAATGCTTCAGAAATCGCTGGCCATGAGTTACCTTTAGTGAGTCACGTGTAGCTTCCCACGCGTACATGTACATCATGCGTACGTGTCCCTAAATGCCAGACAACTATAGAAAATCTTATATCATTTTGAATCCCCAAATGTTAGTTTTCCAACGTAACTAGAACCGCCTCATTTGGACCTTTGTAGCTCAAGTTATGATCGATTAAGTGCGAAGAGGTCAGGATTGATAGCTTTGTGGTTCCTTCATTTCTTCATGAGATATCCATTTCTACATGCTTTTTCTTCATTCCCTCAATTCCAATCTTTGCCTCCTAAACCTGAAATCACTTAACAAACATATCAAGGCATCTAATGGAGTCAAGGTGAATTAAATTTAGCTACTTTTAAGATCCAAAAAGTATGTTTTCACTCTTAAGTATAATTAAAGGAGAATTTACAAAATCATACTATTTTAGTGAATAAATGGGAGACAAGTTGACAAAACCCTCTAAATTCAACACAAGATAAACCCTAAAAATGGGGTTTATCAACCTCCCCACACTTAAACAATAACATGTCCTCATGCTAAACCAAGAAGGACAAGAAAAGGGTTATGAACATTTATTCAATACAATCTATCTATATGCATCCTATCTAAATGAATGCAACTAAATGCAAAATGATCCTACCTACTTAGTTAAAAGTAAATCAATCTCCAAGACATACATGCACAAGTAGGTCGTAGGGCTAAGGTCATATGACGACTCATGAATCCTACCAATTCAAGTATAAAAATGAAGTTCAAGTAGACTTGCAAGAAGAACGCTCATGAAAGTCGGAGAACAAGGAATTGAGCATCGAACCCTCACAGGAAGTAATTACACTCTAGTCGCTCGGTGTGTAGGGTTGACCACTCAGTTCTCCTCTACTCATGCTTTCTAAAATTTGTTTTTCATCTAACAATGAACAATTATTCAATGCATGCATACATTCATCATGAGGTCTTTTCATAGGTTGTAATGGGGCTAGGGTCAAGGTAGGATTGTATATGGTTAAGTGGACTAAAATTTGAATCTTTGATCAACTTAAATTTCCTACCTAACCTATGGCAACTTATATAATTTAAGTGCTAACCTAACTACCCATTTTTCACTTTTTCACATACTCATGCATTTTCTTTTGATTACCACACATATGCATTGACCTTTATTAATCTTTACTTTGGGGATTTTTTTCTTTTTCTTTATTATTTTTTTCTTTTATTTTTCACAATAAGGTATATACGAAGGCATCATTGCATATGGTTTTACATATAATTAATACATGAGCATGTACCCAATTCCCTAAATTCCCGATAGAAATACAAAACACCCTTTTATCCCAACCAATGTCTCATGTTTTCCTACACTTGAATGATACTCACACTCACTAGCCTAAGCTAATCAAAGATCCAAATAAAGGACATTTATTATTTTTCGCTTTAAGGCTTGTAATGTGCTAAATTAAAGAACAAAGTGGGTTAATCGTAGGCTCAAATTTGGCTAACAACGGTAGGTAAAAGGTAGGCTATTTGGGTAAGTGAGCTAAATGAAATGATGGCCTCAATCATATAAATGCATGTATACATGGAATAATGGACATAAAGAATCAAACAAATCAAGGATTACAATCATAGAAGGAGAACAATGCACACAAGAAGGGAAGATAAGTGGTTATAAGATGTAACCACGCAATTAGGCTCAAATCTCACAAGCTTGTATTCTTTGCTCAAAAACCATGTTCCAAAATAAATTCTTTCAAGCAAGTTCAACAAAATATTTCAAATTGGTAGGGTACCCTAAAACAGTTTCTTGGAAAAGAAATCATCACCCTAACCAAGTAGTCATAATAAGAAAAAATTGGTAAAAATATGTACAAATTCTAACTAACATGCAACCTATCATGCAATGCAACAACTAGCTAACATTGGTGTTGAAAAAGGAAATTGTTACCCATGGAGATCGGTCATTGATGAGTGGATAATTTATACGCTTTTTGGCATTGTTTTTAGGTAATTTTTAGTAGGATATAGCTACTTTTAGGGATGTTTTCATTATTTTTTATGCTAAATTCACATTTCTGGACTTTACTATGAGTTTGTGTGTTTTTCTGTGATTTCAGGTAATTTCTGGCTGAAATTGAGGGAGCTGAGCAAAACTCTGATAAATGGCTGACAAAGGACTGCTGATGCTGTTGGATTCTGACCTCTCTGCACTCGAAATGGATTTTCTGGAGCTACAGAACTCCAAATGGCGCGCTCTTAACGGCATTGGAAAGTAGACATCCAGAGCTTTCCCGAAATAGATAATAGTCCATACTTTATTTGAGATTAGATGATGTAAACTGGCGCTCAATGCCAGTTCCATGCTGCATTCTGGAGTCAAACGCCAGAAACACGTCACGAACCAGAGTTGAACGCCAAAAACATGTTACAACTTGGCGTTCAACTCCAAGAGAAGCCTCTACACGTGTAAAGTTCAAGTTCAGCCCAAGCACACACCAAGTGGGCCCCAGAAGTAGATTTCTGCATCAATTACTTACTTCTGTAAACCCTAGTAGCTAGTTTAGTATAAATAGAACTTTTTACTAGTGTATTAGTCGTCTTTTGACCACGTTACATCTTTGGTCTCAGTTTTATTCCATTATTCATCTTAGGAGACTATTGATCACGTTTTGGGGGCTGGCCATTCGGCCATGCCTAGACCTTCATCACTTATGTATTTTCAACGATGGAGTTTCTACACACCATAGATTAAGGGTGTGGAGCTCTGCTATACCTCGAGTTTTAATGCAATTACTACTATTTTCTATTCAATTCAGTTTATTCCTGTTCTAAGATATTCGTTTCACTTCACCATGACGAATGTGATGATCCATGACACTCATCATCATTCTCACCTATGAACGCGTGACTGACAACCACTTCCGTTCTACCTTAGACTGGGCGCGTATCTCTTGGATTCTTTAATCAGAATCTTCATGGTATAAGCTAGAATTGATGGCGGCATTCATGAGAATCCGAAAAGTCTAAACCTTGTTTGTGGTATTCCAAGTAGGATTCAGGGATTGAATGACTGTGACGAGCTTCAAACTCGCGATTGTTAGGCGTGATGACAAACGCAAAAGAATTAAGGGATTCTATTCTGGCATGATCAAGAACCGACAGATGATTAGCCGTGCTGTGACAGAGCATTTGGACCATTTTCACTCAGAGGATGGGATGTAGCCATTGACAATGGTGATGCCCGACATACAGCTTGCCATGGAAAGGAATAAGAAGGATTGGATGAAGGCAGTAGGAAAGCAGAGATTCAGAAGGAACACAGCATCTTCATACGCCTACCTGAAATTCCCATCAATGATTTACATAAGTATTTCTATCTTTATTTTTTGTTTATTTATTATTATTATTCGAAAAATCCATAACCATATATTATTCGCCTAACTGAGAATTTCAAGATGACCATAGCTTGCTTCATACCAACAATCTCCGTGGGATCGACCCTTACTCACGTAAGGTTTATTACTTAGACGACCCATTGCACTTGCTGGTTAGTTGTGCGAGGTTGTGAAGAAAGTTCTGAGTTATAAACGCGCATACCAAGTTGAATGCCATTATTAGAGATCACAATTTCGTGCACCAAGTTTTTGGCGCTGTTGCCGGGGATTGTTCAAGTTTGGACAACTGACGGTTCATCTTGTTGCTCAGATTAGGTAATTTTCTTTTTGTTTTTTTCAAAAAAATTTCAAAAATTTTTTTCCCTATTTTCGAAAGAAAAAATTTTTAATTAAAAATAAATCATTATATGGCTTCAGAATTTTGAAGAATGGTTTCTAGAGTTTCATGAAGCTTGTTGAATCCTAGCTGGCTGTAAAGCCATATCCAAATCCTTTTGGAATGAGACTTCAACTAATCACCTCAATGCATGTAATGCCATCCTAAAGCTGGCTGGCTATTAAGCCATTCCAACCCTTGGATTGGAGCTTTAGGCTAACATTGAAAGATTCCTGGAATTCTTCTTAAAAAATTTTGAATTTCTTATTTCCTTTTTCCTATATATTTTTTGAAAATAATAAAAGAAAATACAAAAAATTCATAAAATCATAAAAACAAAAAAAAATTTGTGATTCTTGTTTGAGTCTTGTGTCATGTTTTAAGTTTGGTGTCAATTGCATATTCATCTTGTTCTTGCATTTTTCGAAAATTCATGCATTCATAGTGTTCTTCATGATCTTCAAGTTGTTCTTGGTAAGTCTTGTTTGATTTTTAAATTTTCATGTTTTGTATTTTTTGTTGTTTTTATATGCATTTTTGCATTCATAGTGTCTAAACATGAAAGATTTCTAAGTTTGGTGTCTTGCATGTTTTCTTTGCATCAAAATTTTTTCAAATATATGTTCTTGATGTTCATCATGATCTTCAAAGTGTTCTTGGTGTTCATCTTGACATTCATAGTGTTCTTGCATGCATCATTGGTTTTGATCCAAAATTTTCATGTTTTGGGTCATATTTGTGTTTTTCTCTCTCATCATTAGAAATTCAAAAATAAAAAAATATATTTTCCTCAATTCTCTCAAAATTTCGAAAATTTAAGTTGACTTAGTCAAAATTTTTAAAATTATTTATTTCTTGTAAGTCAAGTCAAATTTTCAATTTTTAAAAAAACCTTATCTTTTCAAAACTTTTTCAAAAAAAATCAAATCTTTTTCATTTTTCTTACTATTTTTCGAAAATTTTAATTTAATCTTTCAAAATCTTTTCCTTATTTTATTTTAAATTTTCGAAACTTAACTAACAAGTAATGTGATTGATTCAAAAATTTGAAGTTTGTTACTTTATTGTTAAGAAAGGTTCAATCTTTAAATTCTAGAATCATATCTTTTAGTTTCTTGTTAGTCAAGTAATCAATTTTAATTTAAAAAAAATTAAATCTTTTTCAAAATATCTTTTTCTTAAAAATCATATCTTTTTATCATATCTTTTAAAATTATATCTTTTTCAAAAATTTGATTTCAAAATATCTTTTCTAACTTCCTATCTTTTCAAAATTGATTTTCAAATCTTTTTCAACTAACCAATTAACTTCTGTTTATTTGTTTCTTATCTTTTTCAAAACCACCTAACTAATTTTAGTTCTCTAATTTTTGAAAATTACCTCCCTCTTTTTCAAAATTCTTTTTAATTAACTAATTGTTTTAAATTTTAATTTTAATTTTAATTCTTCTTTAATTTTCGAAAATCATTAACTCCTTTTCAAAAATTATTTTCGAAAACTTCTCTCTCTCATCTTATGCTATTTATTTATTCATTTACTAACACTTCTCTTCATCTCAAATATCTGCCCCTATCCTCACCCTTGTGTTTGGATTATTCATTCTTCTTCACTCTTATTCCTTTTCTTCTTCTACTAACATAAAGGAATCTCTATACTGTGACATAGAGGATTCCTCTTTTTTTCTGTTCTCTTCTTTCTCATATGAGCAGGAACAAGGAAAAAGGCATTCTTGTTGAAGCTGATCCTGAACCTGAAAGGACTCTGAAGAAGAAACTAAGAGAAGCTAAATTACAACAATCCAGAGACAACCTTACTGAAATTTTCAAACAAGAAAAGGATATGGCAGCCAAACCCAACAACAATAATGCACGGAGGATGCTTGGTGATTATACTACACCTACTTCCAAGTTTGATGGAAGAAGCATCTCAATTCCTGCCATTGGAGCAAACAATTTTGAACTGAAACCTCAACTAGTTGCTCTAATGCAACAAAACTACAAGTTTCATGGACTTCCATCAGAAGATCCCTACCAGTTTTTAACTGAGTTCTTGAAGATATGTGAGACTGTTAAGACTAATGGAGTAGATCCTGAAGTCTATAGGCTCATGCTTTTCCCTTTTGCTGTAAGAGACAGAGCTAAAACATGGTTGGACTTACAACCTAAGGATAGCCTGGACTCTTGGGATAAGCTGGTCACGGCCTTCTTGGTTAAATTCTTTCTTCCTCAAAAGCTGAGCAAGCTTAGAGTCGATGTTCAGACCTTCAAGCAAAAAGATGGTAAATCCTTCTATGAAGCTTGGGAAAGATACAAGCAGATGACCAAAAAGTGTCCTTCTGACATGTTTTCAGAATGGACCATGATAGATATATTCTATATGGTTTGTCTGAGTTCTCTAAGATGTCACTGGACCATTCTGCAAGTGGATCCATTCACCTAAAGAAAACGCCTGCAGAAGCTTAGGAACTTATTGAAATGGTTGCAAATAACCAATTCATGTACACTTCTGAGAAAAATTCTATGAATAATGGGTCGCCTCAGAGGAAGGGAGCTCTTGAAATTGATGCTCTGAATGCCATATTGGCTCAGAACAAAATGTTGACTCAGCAAGTCAACATGATTTCTCAAAGTCTGAATGGATGGCAAAATGCATCCAACAGTACTAAAAAGGCATCTTCTGAAGAAGAAGCTTATGATCCTGAAAACCCTGCAATGGCAGAGGTAAATTACATGGGTGAACCTTATTGAAACACCTATAATTCTTCATCGAGAAATCATCCAAATTTCTGATGGAAGGATCAACAAAAGCCTCAACAAGGCTTTAATAATGGTGGAAAAAACAGGTTTAGCAATGGCAAGCCTTTTCCATCATCTTCTCAGCAACAGACAGAGAATTCTGAGCAACTTAGCAAATATAGTCTCTGATCTGTCTAAGGCCACTTTAAGCTTCATGAGTAAAACAAGGTCCTCCATTAGAAATTTAGAGGCACAAGTGGGCCAGCTGAGTAAAAAAGTCACTGAAACTCCTCCTAGTACTCTCCCAAGCAATACAGAATAGAATCCAAAGAGAGAGTGCAAGGCCATTGATAGAGTCAATATGGTCGAATGCAAGGAGGAAGGGGAGGACGTGAATCCCAATGAGGAAGACCTCATGGGATGTCTCCCAACCAAGAAGGAGTTCCCTATTGAGGACCCAAAGGAATCTGAGGCTCATATAGAGACCATAGAGATTCCATTAAACCTCCTTCTGCCATTCATGAGTTCTGAAGACTATTCTTCCTCTGAAGAGGATGAAGATGTAACTGGAGAGCAAGTTGTTCAATATCTAAGAGCTATCATGAAGCTGAATGCCAAGTTGTTTGGTAATGAGACTTGGGAAGGTGAACCTCCCTTGCTCATTGGTGAACTAGATACATGGGTTCAGCAAACTTTACCTCAAAAGAAACAAGATCCTGGTAAATTCTTAATACCATGTACCATAGACACCATGACCTTTGAAAAGGCTCTGTGTGACCTAAGGTCAGGCATAAATCTTATGCCACTCTCTGTAATGGAGAAGCTGGGGATCATTGAGGTACAGCCTGCCATATTTTCATTACAAATGGCAGACAAGTCAGTAAGACAAGCTTATGGATTGGTAGAGGACGTGTTGGTAAAGGTTGAAGGTCTTTACATCCCTGCTGATTTCATAATCTTAGACACTAGGAAGGAGGAGGATGAATGCATCATCCTTGGAAGACCTTTCCTAGCCACAGCAGGAGCTGTGATAGATGTTAACAGAGGAGAATTAGTCCTTCAATTGAATGGGGACTACCTTGTGTTTAAGACCAGGGGTGTTCTTCTGTAAACATGGAGAGGAAGCATGAAAAGCTTCTCTCAGTACAGAGTCAAACAAAGCCCCCACCATCAAACTCTAAGTTTGGTGTTGGGAGTCTACAACATTGACCTGATCACCTGTGTGTCTCCATGAGAGCCTACTGTCAAGCTATTGACATTAAAGAAGCGCTTATTGGGAGGCAACCCAATTTTTATTTATCTATTTTTCTTTTTTGTTCTTTTTTGTTTTATTAGGTTCATAATCATGTGAAGTCACAAAAAAAAATACTAAAATTAAAAACAGAATCAAAAACAGCAGAAGAAAAATCACACCCTGGAGGAAGGACTTACTGGTGTTTAAACACCAGTAAGAAGCATCTGGCTGGTGTTCAACGCCAGAACAGAGCATGGATCTGGCGTTGAACGCCAGAAACAAGCAACATCCTGGCGTTCAAACGCCAGGAATACACCCTGAGGAGAGCTGGCACTGAACGCCAGAAACAAGCATGAAACTGGCGTTCAACGCCAGAAACATGCTACAGATGGGCGCTGAACGCCCAAAACAAGCATCAATCCGGCGTTCAAACGCCAGAATTGCATGCAAGGCATTTCACACGCCTAATTGGTGCAGGGTTGTTAAATCCTTGACACCACAGGATCTGTGGACCCCACAGAATCATCTCAGGATCTGTGGACCCCACAAGATCCCCACCTACCTCAACTCACATTCTCTCCTCTTCACACAATCCCATAAACACTCTTCCCCAAAAACCCTTCACCAATCACCTCAATCTTTCTTCCTCATCACCTCTTCACCACTCACATCCTTTCACTCTTCCCCATAAACCCCACCTACCTTCAAAATTTAAAATCACTTTCCCACCCAACCCACCCAATATGGCCGAACCTTAACCCCTCTCCCTCCACCCAAACCTTAACCCCTCTCCCTCCACTATATAAACCCCTCCATTCTTCTTCATTTTCACACAACACAACCCTCTCTTCTCCCCCTTGGCCGAAACACAACCCTCTCTCCCTCTCCTCCATATTTTCTTCTTCTTCATCTATTCTTTCTTCTCTTGCTCGAGGGCGAGCAATATTCTATGTTTGGTGTGGTAAAAGCATAAGCTTTTTTTATTTTTCCATAACCACCTATGGCACCTAAGGCCGGAGAAACCTCTAGAAAGGGAAAAGGGAAGACAAAAGCTTCTACCTCTGAGTCATGAAAGATGGAGAGATTCATCTCTAAAGCCCATCAAGACCACTTCTATGATGTTGTGGCTAAGAAGAAGGTGATCCCTGAGGTCCCTTTTAAGCTCAAAAAAATGAGTATCCGAAAATCCGACATGAGATCCAAAGAAGAAGTTGGGAAGTTCTGACCAACCCCATTCAACAAGTCAGAATCTTAATGGTTCAAGAGATATATGCCAATGCATGGATCAGTAGGAACCATGATCAAAGTATGAACCCGAATCCAAAGAATTATCTTACAATGGTTCGGGGAAAATACTTAGATTTTAGTCCAAAAAATGTGAGGTTGGCGTTCAACTTGCCCATGATGCAAGGAGATGCACGCCCCTACACTAGAATGGTCAACTTTGATCAAAGATTGGACCAAGTCCTTATGGACATATATGTTGAAGGAGCTCAATGGAAAAGAGACTCCAAAGGCAAGCCGGTTCAATTAAGAAGACTGGACCTCAAGCTTGTGGCTAGAGGATGGTTGGAGTTCATCCAACACTCCATCATCCCCACTAGCAACTAATCTGAAGTTAATGTGGATCGGGCTATCATGATTCATAGCATCATGAATGGAGAGGAAGTAGAAATTCATGAAGTCATCTCCCTTGAATTCTACAAAATAGCCGAAAAGTCCTCCACCATGGCAAGGCTAGCTTTTCCTCATCTTATTTTCCATCTATGCTACTCAACTGGAGTTATCATAGAAGGAGACATCCTCATTGAAGAGGACGCCCATCACTAAGAAAAGGATGGAGTAAACAAGAGAGCCCACTCATGGATCCCAAGAGACGCATGAGGAAGCTCATCACCAAGAAATCTCGGAGATGCCTCAAGAGATGCACTTTCCTCCCAACAATTATTGGGAACAACTCAACACTTCTCTAGAAGATTTGAGTTACAATATGGATCAATTAAGGGTGGAACATCAAGAGCACTCCATCATTCTCCATGAAATTAGAGAAGATCAAAGAGCAATGAGGGAAGAGCAACAAAGGCAATGAAGAGACATAGAAGAGCTAAAGGACATCATTGGTTCTTCAAGAAGAAAGTGCCACCATCACTGAGGTGGACTCATTCCTTGTTCTTATTTCTCTGTTTTCTCGGTTTTTATGCTATATGTTTGTTTATGTTTTGTGTCTCTACTTCATGATCATTAGTATGTAGTAACTATGTCTTAAAACTATGAATAATTCCATGAATCCTTCACCTTTCTTAAATGAAACATGTTTTTAATACAAAAGAACAACAAGTACATGAGTTTCGAATTTATCCTTGAATTTAGTTTAATTATATTGATGTGGTGGCAATACTTTTTGTTTTCTGAATGAATGCTTGAATAGTGCATATTTTTTATCTTGTTGTTTATGAATGTTAAAATTGTTGGCTCTTGAAAGAATGATGAACAAAGAGAAATGCTATTGATAATATGAAAAATCATGAAATTGATTCTTGAAGCAAGAAAAAGTAGTGAATAGCAAAAGCTTACAAAAAAAAGTGGCGAAAAAATAATAGAAAGAAAAAGAAAAAGCAAGCAGAAAAAGCCAATAGCCCTTAAAACCAAAAGGCAAGGGTAAAAAGGATCCAAGGTTTTGAGCATCAATGGATAGAAAGGCCCAAGGAAATAAAATCCAGGCCTAAGCGGCTAAATCAAGCTGTCCCTAACCATGTGCTTGTGGCATGCAGGTCCAAGTGAAAAGCTTGAGACTGAGTGGTTAAAGTCGTGATACAAAGCAAAAAGAGTGTGCTTAAGAGCTCTGGACACCTCTAACTGGGGACTTTAGCAAAGCTGAGTCACAATCTGAAAAGGTTCACTCAGTCATGTGTCTGTGGCATTTATGTATCCGGTGGTAATACTCGAAAACAAAGTGCTTAGGGCCACGGCTAAGACTCATAAAAGTAGCTGTGTTCAAGAATCAACAAACTTAACTAGGAGAATCAATAACACTATCTGAAATTGTAAGTTCCTATACATGCCAATCATTCTAAACTTCAAGGGAGAAAGTGAGATGCCAAAACTGTTCAGAAGCAAAAAGCTACAAGTCCCGCTCATCTAATTAGAATTAATATTCATTGATATTCTGAGCTTTATATTATATTCTCTTCTTTTTATCCTATTTTATTTTCAGTTGCTTGGGGACAAGCAACAATTTAAGTTTGGTGTTGTGATGAGCGGATAATTTATACGCTTTTTGGCATTGTTTTTAGGTAATTTTTAGTAGGAT
This sequence comes from Arachis duranensis, assembly GCF_000817695.3. Taxonomy (NCBI): domain Eukaryota; kingdom Viridiplantae; phylum Streptophyta; class Magnoliopsida; order Fabales; family Fabaceae; genus Arachis; species Arachis duranensis. The sequence continues at coordinate 38,807,432 of NC_029772.3, read as the reverse complement.
ATAGCTACTTTTAGGGATGTTTTCATTATTTTTTATGATAAATTCACATTTCTGGACTTTACTATGAGTTTGTGTATTTTTCTGTGATTTCAGGTAATTTCTGGCTGAAATTGAGGGACCTGAGCAAAACTCTGATAAAAGGCTGACAAAGGACTACTGATGCTGTTGGATTCTGACCTCCCTGCACTCGAAATGGATTTTCTGGAGCTACAGAACTCCAAATGGGGCGATCTCAACGAAGTTGGAAAGTAGACATCCATAGCTTTCCAGAAATATATAATAGTTCATACTTTACTTGATATTAGATGACGTAAACTGGCGCTCAACTCCAGTTCCATGCTGCATTCTGGAGTCAAACGCCAGAAACACGTCACGAACCAGAGTTGAACGTCAAAAACATGTTACAACTTGGCGTTCAACTCCAAGAGAAGCCTCTGTACGTGTAAATTTCAAGCTCAGCCCAAGCACACACCAAGTAGGCCCTGGAAGTGGATTTCTGCATCAATTACTTACTTTTGTAAACCCTAGTAGCTAGTTTAGTATAAATAGAACTTTTTACTAGTGTATTAGTCATCTTTTGACCACGTTACATCTTTGGTCTCGGTTTTATTCCATTATTCATCTTAGGAGACTATTGATCATGTTTTGGGGGCTGGCCATTCGGCCATGCCTGGACCTTCAGCACTTATGTATTTTCAATGGTGGAGTTTCTACACACCATAGATTAAGGGTGTGGAGCTCTGCTGTACCTCGAGTTTTAATGCAATTACTACTATTTTCTATTCAATTCAGTTTATTCCTGTTCTAAGATATTCGTTGTACTTCACCATGACGAATGTGATGATCTGTGACACTCATCATCATTCTCACCTATGAACGCGTGACTGACAACCACTTCCGTTCTACCTTAGACCGGGTGCGTATCTCTTGGATTCCTTAATCAGAATGTTCATGGTATAAGCTAGACTTGATGGCGGCATTCATGAGAATCCAGAAAGTCTAAACCTTGTCTGTGGTATTCCGAGTAGGATTCAGGGATTGAATGACTGTGATGAGCTTCAAACTCACGATTGTTAGGCGTGATGACAAACGCAAAAGAATCAAGGGATTCTATTCCGGCATGATCGAGAACCGACAGATGATTAGTCGTGCTGTGACAGAGCATTTGGACTATTTTCACTGAGAGGATGGGATGTAGCCATTGACAACGGTGATGCCCTACATACAGCTTGCCATTGAAAGGAATAAGAAGGATTGGATGAAGGCAGTAGGAAAGTAGAGATTCAGATGGAGCACAGCATCTTCATACGCCTATCTGAAATTCCCATCAATGATTTACATAAGTATTTCTATCTTTATTTTCTGTTTATTTATTATTATTATTCGAAAACTCCATAACCATATATTTTTCGCTTAACTGAGAATTTCAAGATGACCAAAGCTTGCTTCATACCAACAATCTCCGTGGGATCGACCCTTACTCACGTAAGGTTTATTACTTGGACGACCCAGTGCACTTGCTGGTTAGCTGTGTGAAGTTGTGAAGAAAGTGTTGAGTTATAAACGCGCATACCAAGTTGGATGCCATTATTAGAGATCACAATTTCATGCACTAGTCATCGACCGAACCTCCCCACACTTGAAGATTACACCGTTCTCGGTGCATGCAAAGAAGAGCAAGGTGGATAGGTTAAAACAACTGATAAGCTACTTCAAAAGATTGTGTGGATGACTTGTTTGTCGCCCCATTTAGAAACTTTTCCTTTTTCCTTCTTGGTGGCCAACCTAAAAGGAGAGAAAAAGAAAGATAATTAAGCCTATAACAAAGATATCAATGCAAAAAGAACATAGGCAGGGGCTAATGCCAAATAAAAGTAGGGTTCTCACTACATGCTAACTACAACATGTGAGTGAGAAAACAATATAAGCTAAGGCATATCATTAACCTTGATGCAAGAGTAAAGGTAAAGCATAAAGAGGATGCAAAAGCATCAAGTTTGAACAAGAAAGAGTAGGTCATGAAAGACAATATGAGGTCATATCAATGCACAAAGAACACAAGAGTCATAAAAGATTGAGCATTGATTTAAAAGTTTCATCACCCATCAATATCAAGCAAGTCAAGAAGCACCAAAATTAACCAAGAAAGTCTCAACAATTGAGTAGGAGAATTCAACACCATTATTAAAATAAGAAACTTAGAAAAGAAAATAAGAACAAGTTATAAAATCAAAATTAGAATACAATGAATAAAAGTATGCAAATGCAATAAAAGAAAATGGAAGAATAGAAAAAGGAATTTTTTATATGAGTATTTTATTTATTTATTTATTTATTTATTTATATAATTTTTTTATTTTATTTTAATTTTAATTTTTTCAAGAGAGGAAGAAGAAGAAAGGTAGAAAGAAAGAAGAAGAAAAGAAAAAAGAAGGAGAAAGGAGAAAGGAGAAAAACAGGGTGTGAATCCATACATAAGCATCATGCGTGCTTATGCATGTGTGCTTACGCGTGGATGCAGCAGGGACAATCCACACATAAGCATCATGCGTGCTTACGCGTGGATTGAGATTGTGCTCGCAGCACAATTTCAGCACAAAGCTCACACAATTCTCGGGTTTTTGAACCAGGAGTTGCGGAAGTGCAATCCACGCGTAAGCGTCATGCGTGCTTAAGCGTGGATTGAAAAAAAAATTTAGAAGCATACAAATAGAATTCAACACTCTCCTAACTTATAATCATTCTAAAGCAACTAAAATTCAAATTTAACAAAAATCTTTAAGTTTTTGAAAAATTTTCAAATACAAAACAAACAAAACTTGCACTTCAAGAAACCTATTTTAACAACAATCTAAACTAATCAAAACACACTACAACAACCTATCAATCAAATCAAAATGTATAAGAGTATAGAAAAGAAGAAAACTACCTATAATGGCAACTCAAATCACTTATTAAGTATATATACAAGAGAATGGGAAGAGTTTACCATGGTGTGGTGTCTCCCACCTAGCACTTTTATTTATTGTCCTTAAGTTGGACCTTTGGTAGGGGCTTTTCTATGGTGGCTTATGCTTAAATTCTTCCTTAAATCCCCACCAATGTTTGCACTTCCAATAGCCTCCAGGATCCCAAATTAAGCGCACAAGGCCTTCAAGGAGGCTTATGCAAGTACCAAGGCCCCAAAGTTGACAGTTGTCTATGTATATTCTGGGGTCCCAAACTTTGTTTGTCAACCCCCTTTCTTCTTGATCTTCATGCTTCCAATAGGGTGACAAACTTATTGAATTCTCTTTGTAACTTATACTCATCATCCTAATTCCATTGACTTGAGTTCCACTCCATCTTTGAATCCTAAAATTTGGGCTTCCTTCCACTATGCACCTTGCTTCTTGTTGCCAACCAACACCTAACTCTTTTCTACTTTCTAACCCACAAATATTTCTAAGTTGACCATCCGTTTCTAACAATGCATATTGATATGGGCCAAAAAAATTAAGGGATGAGATGATTACCCACTCAATTTGTAATTTTGATGGTGACTTAGCAAGGAAGATATCCAATGGTCTTGACATTGTAGGATCCACTTCCTATGACTCCTCCTTGATGATTTTCATCTTTTGACAACTTTCTTCAATTTTCACTTGGTTGCTAACTTCTTGCAACTCTTCCTTATAGATCAAGTCATGTGTTGGAGGTTGCACACCTTCCTCAACATCGGTTTCACATCTCATGGAAGAAGCTTCAACAAGATCACCATTGTCACTCGGTGTAGAGTTGTCTTGAATGATGGAGTTTCCTTCTTGTTCAACCTCCCCAAGGTCTTCTTCCACTTCTTCTTCTTCAACAATCTCCATCTCTTCCACTTGTTGCAAAACACACTCCATTTCCTTGTTCTCAACTTGAGACTCTAAAATCTCCCTCATACTTCCCTCTTCGGTTGCTTTTTCAAATCATCCATGGACATATTTTGCTTGTGACATGAATCCCACGAGTCTAACTTTTGACAGATGGTTGCTTGAAGCCGATCCATTTCATCCTTGAAATGATCCTTTGATTCTTGTTCTGCTTTGCTAACGTAAGTACGATCATATTGCTCTTGAATTGATGGGCATGGATATTCTTCCATGGAGAGTTGTGTTGGAAAGGAGAGTTCATCATACGGGTGGAAAGGAGGTTCATCAAAGCTTGGAGGTTGGAAGGTGTTTTGGTTGTTGGTAGAAGGTGGAAGTATACGAGACATAAGTTCTTGGAGGGTAGAGGTGAAACTAGTGAGTGCGGTTTGGAGCTCTTCTTGCTATTGAGGAATGATACCAAGTGTATCATCCATGGGAACTTGGTTTGAAGGGTAAAGATGTTGGAGTGGTGGTGATTCAATGGTTGCTTGTTCATAATTATCACAAGGATATGCATAGGGGGAGTATGGATTATGATTATGTGGAGGCAATTGGTGAAAATAGGATGTGGATTGAGAATATGGTGGTTGGAATGATGGTGTTTGAGAACTATATTGAGAATATGATGCATGAAATGATGGTGGTTGAGTGGAATAATCATGATAAGAACCATCATATCCATTAGAATGATATGCATTATAGGAGGGATTACCATCATAGTAGCTTGAATAAGGAGGTTGCCATGATGATTGCTCATATGGATGTAGCTCCCTTCTCAAAAATTCATCTCTCCCATAATGTGAGCCATCATTCAAGTTTTCATCACCTACAATATAGTCATAACCATATCCAAAACCACAAGGATGAGAATTCATATGGAAAAGAAGAAATCAAAACAAAAATCTCAAAATGGCAAAGAAAAAGTAAACTCCTAATTACTAACAAGACCTAGAAATAACCAAAAAGATAAATATTCACAATATGAACATGTTCACAATAGCCAATAACATATAAGACCATTGCAACTCCCCGGCAACAGCGCCATTTTGATGAATGGATTTTTGATGGTATAGAATTTCACAATTGAAGTCTCGTTGCAAGTATAGTTCCTAAACCAACAATAATCCTTTTATACAAAAAATTGGTTGTCACTAAAACAAACCCCAATGAAAATAACCGAAGTATCCAAACCTCGGGTCATTCTCCCTAGAAATTGAAATAAAGTGTTCTTGTTATTGGTTAGAGGTATGTTTTGGGGTTTTTGGAATAAGAAACAAGAATTGTAAATTGCAATTAGAAAAACTCTTGGCAAGGTATGAGAACTAGAAGTCCTATCCTAGTTATCCTTATCAATTGTGATGAGAATTATCCATTTCTCCCACTTACTTAACCTCTAACCATGGAGGAAAGTCAAGTGGATGAATTCACTTGAGTCCACAAGTCCTAGCCAACTCATAATGAAAGGCTAGCTTTAGTGGCATTCAAATCAATTAGCAACTTCAAATTGTCAATAAATAAAAGAATTAGATAACTCAAGATTCACTAATTACTCAACCAAGGCCAAGAGGAATAAAATCTAATTCATAACTAAAAAAATCATTTAAACAAGAACATAGAAGGCAATAAAGGTGAACAACATGAATTGCAAGAATTAAAGGAATCTACAACTACAAAAGCAAGAGATTAACAATAGAAAGGCAAAACAATTATGAAACAACAAAGAACTTACCAATTACATTGAAGAAGAAATGTAGATCTACAAAATAATGCATAAACTACAACTAACAATACAAAGAAACTACAAGAGACGTAGAATGCTACAATTACAAGAGATCAATTAAAGAAGAAAAGGAAAAATTGAAGCAAGAGAAGAGAGAGATCTAAATCTAAAACCAAGTACCCTAATCTAGAGAGAGGTGAGAGCTTCTCTCTCTAGAAACTAACTAAAGCATGATGCAAACTAAACGAAAACTAACTAACTAATTAGATGGTTCATCCCTCTTCAATCCTTGGGTTAAATAGCATCAGAAATGAGTTGGATTGGGTCCAAATTACTTCAGAAATCACTGGCCATGAGTTGCCTTTAGTGTGTCACGTGCAGCTTCCCATGCGTAAGCGTACATCACGCGTACGTGTCCCTAAATGCCAGAAAACTATAGAAACCACCTCATTTGGATCTCTGTAACTCAAGTTATGATCGATTAAGTGCGAAGAGGTCAGGATTGACAGCTTTGCGATTCTTTCATTTCTTCATGAGTTCTCCATTTCTACATGCTTTTTCTTCGTTCCCTCAGTTCCAATCTTTGCCTCCTAAACCTGAAATCACTTAACAAACATATCAAGGCATCTAATGGAATCAAGGTGAATTAAATTTAGCTATTTTAAGACCCAAAAAGCATGTTTTCACTCTTAAGCACAATTAAAGGAGAATTTACAAAATCATGCTATTTTAGTGTATAAATGGGAGACAAGTTGACAAAACCCTCTAAATTCAACACAAGGTAAACCCTAAAAATGGGGTTTATCAGGGTGTCCGTAGATTCTAAAGTATTCGTAGTATTCGGTCTGACTTCCTCCCCTTTTGTGCTTTATTGGGCGGGGTGGTGGGATCTTTTCTATGTTGCATATTTCTCGGTAGACATCTACAAGGGATATCCGAAGAGGGGTATAGTTATGGTATTTTCTGAGCTTCTCTGTGGATTGGTCTTCTTTTTTCTTGGACTCCTTATCCTTATTCCGAGGTGGGTAGGAGAATCCGGTTTTGGAAACTTCTCTTAATCGGGAGTTCTCCTCCATATTGATATACTTCTCAGCCCGCTCTTGTACTTCATTCAGAAATGTTGGATGCTTCTTGGATATGGAATGACTAAAGGGTCCTTCTCGTAGGCCGTTGATGAGTGCCATAATGGCCGCTTCTGTAGGGAGATTTTCTATGTCAAGGCATGCTTTATTGAATCTTTCCATGTAGCTATGAAGGCTTTCCCGATATCCTTGTTTAATCCCTAGCAAGCTTGGAACGTGTTTGGCTTTGTCCTTCTGAATGGAGAACCTGATGAGGAACTTCTTGGAGAGGTCATCGAAGCTTGTGATCGACCTTGGCGGCAGGCTGACAAACCACTTTATCACCGTCTTGGTTAGAGTGCTCAGGAAGGCCTTGCAACGGGTTGCGTTTGAGGCGTCTGTGAGGTACATCTGACTCCTAAAGTTGCTGAGATGATGGCTCGGGTCAGACGTGCCATCGTACGAGGTCATGTTAGGAGCTTTGAAGTCCTTTTGGGACTTTAGCTTTAATGATTTCCTTCCTAAATGGGTCTTGGTTCTTGTTGGGGCTACCTTCGAGATTGGATCGAGTGGCTTTAGTTTTGAGGTCAGCTTGAAGCTTTAGGAGTTTTTCTTCTAGCTCCCGACGCCATCTTGTTTCTCTCTGGAGGTCTCGCTCGGCCTCTCGTTATCATTCGGCCTCTTGTTCGAGCTATTTGAGGTGATCCTGTTGTTCACAGATGGCATCTAGGATTTCGGTATTCTGGGGTTGCTTATCTCCTTTGGAGTGGTGTGTATCATTTGGAGAGGTTGGCGTGGCATCCGTGATCTTTATTAGCGTTCCTTCTTCTAATCCGGAGGTGTGGTTATTGGTGAGGGGATTGTTTGCCATGATGATGGGATTACTTTTAGGTCCTCGGCAACGGCGCCAATGTTCTGAGGGTTACTTGAAACAGGGAGGTCGATCTCGGACGAGATCTTCTAGCCTGGTTGAGACTGCCACGTCTGATTTGTTGGAGTAGGAGATGTTCGTTGATCCACTTTCATCGGAGGGGGGTACCTGCAAGAGACTCCGATGCTTAAGTCAGCACCGGCTTTAGGCAGCTTTTTTAGGTAGAATTGGAGTATGAATTATACCTGAGTGTTCCAATGTATTTATAGTAGTGCTTGATGACCTTTCCTTCAGATAAGTTTGTTATCTTATCTTATCTTTTGTGGGTGAGATCATCATCTTTTGGTCAGCCGCCTTCTAATGGGCGATGACTCTTCTTTTTGGGCCTCCTTGGGCCTCTTGTGGCATTTCGTCCGACCTCTTTGTAGAGAGGTCGGTGGTCAACTAGATCAGTAAGAGGTCGGTCAGTTTGCTTTAGTCTAACACGGACCCTATAGCTCGGTTCGGGGTATGAACACTAACCCATTAAAACAAAAAGAGCACAGCTCTTCTTCCCCTTCCCTTAGGCCAAAAACACTTAAACATAGCAAGGAAAAGGGGGAGGAACTCTCTCAAAGTTCAAACTCTTGCTCTTTGTTCAATCCACCATAACTTTTGATCCAGAGTTCCGATCGCCGCACCGTTTGCGACCACGCGACCACGGAGTCGAGCTCTACAAAGCCCATAAAATTGTTCAAGACGTAAGCCACGTTATCCTTCCAGTTTTCCCAGCCCTTTATTTTGAAATTATTGGGTGAAAATGTTGAGATTTTGAGCTCTTTGATGTTATAGGATCCAATAGCTTGAAGGGAAGGCTTAATCATGCCTCTTTGTTCCACAGGTACAGTAAGAATTCTCAACCCTTGTAGAATTCTTGATTTATTGTGTATGGGTATTAAGTTGTTATGTTTTAATGTGATATTGTGGGTTAGGTAGTATAAGTATGTATATTGGAACTTGATTGAGGTTTTGGGAAGCTTGGTAGTGGAGCTATATACTGGAAAAATCTGTTGATGTGGTGTTGAGGCCTTGGAAGCTTGAGGATAAGTGAATTGAGAGTGTTAGGGGTTGAGCGGGGAATCGGCCAAGGTATGGTTTCGGTTACCTGTATCTAAAATATAATGTATTGTGAAAACTTAGGCTGGTGACCCTAGGATAGGGATTGAATTATTGACGTAGATTGTGTGGTTAATGGTCTTGGATGATTTTGGTTGATGCTAATTATTAATAAGGCATGTAAAATTGTAAATGTCATGGTAATGGTATGCATGATTACTGATGAGGTGAGATTTTGTTTAAATTGATATGGAAATTGTCACAAATAATTGATAATGTATGTTGTGAATTGTGAACTTGGATTATTGAGTTAAGATTGATGAAATAGAGAATTGGTAAAGTTTTGGTTGAATTAAAAGGGGTTTGAAAAGAGTATGTTTTGAAAATTGAGGTGTGTTGGTTTTTGGTGAAAATTGTGATTTTGGCCAACTTTGGCAAGGCATAACTTGATCTCCGGACCTCCGATTTGTGTCAAACTTATTTAGAAATAAAATTTAGTCCGAGATGTTTATGCCCTTCAAAGAACGGAGGAAAAATTTTTCAAAAGGAGGAAGTTATGCTTGATCAAAGTTTGGTGTGCAAGCTGAAAATACTGGACTTAGCAGCTTTTTGAAGCTGCTGCATTGTATGCGTATGCATACATTCCCATACCCACACATGCACTTCTGTTTGGCACGTTTGCGTACACGAAATGGGTTAAAATGCACGCTCACGCGTACGTGTGACCTAGGATTATTGCGTATGCGAATTCCCTCACACGCGGTAAATCGTTTCTGTTTGGTGTGCATGTGTTCGCGGGAAGGGCAATGCATACGCGACTTGGTCCAAATGCACACTCACGCATACGCGTGACCCACGCGTATGTGTGATCCTGTTTTCAGCAAATATGGGTTTTATATTTTTAAAACCAAATTTCAAACCTCTAAACCTCCATTTTCATCCTTTTAGTCCTAAATCTTTATAATATGCTTAGTAATGAGAAAAAGCTAGGAAATATGGTAACTTGTGGATAAAGTAAAGGGAAAATCAATGATGAAACATGATTAATATTAATTGTATGAGTTGCTGAGTATGATGGTGGAAGTGCTATATAGGCCATGAGTCGAAGGGCTGTATTTGTTAATGAATTATGACTGTTATGGATTATGTAATGAGCCGGATGGTTGTGATAAATATTAATTTATTACTAAGTATGCACATGTACATTATTGTTGATTGATAATGTGATTTAATGCACTTCCAACTATCTAAGATACGAGTTTTCCTAGGTGAAAGCAGTGGCTAGCCACCACGTGCTCCAGGTTGAGACTCAATACTCTACTGGCCTTATGTCGTAAGTGTGGCCAGACACTGTGAAAGTTCCAGATGAGCTCGCCCCCGTGTATAAACACGAGTGTGGGTGTTATTTGATTATGATTATGATTGTGAATTACTCGAGTTGGGGATGCACGATAGAAGAACAGTCCAATGGTTAGCTACCAGAACTTGTTGGGTTGGCTTTATAACTGACAGATAAAACTCATCAGCCACTAGGACAGGCATGTATCATATGCATCTATGTGATTGTTTGGTGTGTTCTATTTGGAATGTCTAATTGACTGCATAACTACTTGCTAAGTGTTTATCTATTGTATATATTTTCTAGCTGTGATTTTCTTGTCTGTAATAAATGTGTTTGTAACAACTGGTTCTGGTGGCGGTTGGGAGCTTTAAAGGAGTTGGATTGGGGAGTTTTAGATAGACCAAAGACTCTTAATTTGTTACCCTTTTACTTTCCATGGTTTAGTTATGTTTATAAGCTTTAATTATCTGTTGGAAGTTCTAGGATTGCCTTCGGCTTTTCCAGGACATTATATATTAGATATGTGGGCACTGTTACCATGTGCGGTTCTCACCCATGCAGATTTTGTGGTTTTCAGATGCAGGACGTGAGGCTCCTCACTGAGGCATGCTGGAAGCTTATAACTTAGCGAAGATACTTATCTCTCGGGGGTTTATTTTGGCTATCTGTATTTGTTTAGATACTTATTATCTCCACTTCTCTATTGTATATATATTCGTGTTAGCCTACTTTATCGCTTCGTGAGTGTTGTGCTTTTCAATTTAATGTTTTTGCTTTATCCCTTTTTTCTTCAAAGGCTCCTAGCTAATATCTTTTTTACTATTATTATATATATAATTTTACTTTTAGAGGTTATAATACCTCGCCACCTCTATCTTATGGCTTAAGCATAAGGCTCTGCTTGATAGGGTGTTACAGGTTGTGGGTAGACAACCGACGCATGAGCTCATGGCCTGCGCTAGGAATAGACAAGCATCTTCTTGTTTGCACATATAAACTTCCTGTAAATTATTTATTGCCATTTCCTAATTGTCTATACTATTTACTTGTTGAAAGTATGTTTGTACCCTGTGTTCTATGTTTGTTCTTTTTCTGTTTCACGACAACTTAGAGATAGAGACCATAGGTTCCCTTTTTACCTTGCTGAGAACTCTAGGTTCTCACCCTTCTTTTCTTTCTCTCTTCCTCCTCCCTATATGGGTTCAGTAAAGGAATTCTTTAAGTTTCATTTTATCCTGAGCTATGAGAACCCGACGCGGGATGGAGTCTTTATATGGAGCACGCTTTGGACCACCGATGAGCGGATACTTTATACGCCTTTTGGCATTGTTTTTATATAGTTTTTAGTAGGATCTAGCTAATTTTTAGTATATTTTTATTAGTTTTTAAGCAAAATTCACATTTCTGGATTTACTATGAGTTTGTGTGTTTTTCTATGATTTCATGTATTTTCTGGCTGAAATTGAGGGACCTGAGCAAAAATCTTATTCAGAGGCTGAAAAAGGACTGCTGATGCTGTTGGATTCTGACCTCCCTGCACTTGAAATGGAATTTTTAGAGCTACAGAAACCCAAATTGCGCGCTCTCAATTGTGTTGGAAAGTAGACATCCAGGGTTTTCCAGCAATATTTAATAGTCCATACTTTGCCCCAGTTTAGACGACGCAAACTGGTGTTCAACACCAACTTTCTGTCCTATTCTGGCGTTAAACGCCAGAAACAAGTTGCAAGCTAGAGTCAAACGCCAGAAACAAGTTACAAACTGGTGTTTAACTCCAAGGAAGGCCTCTACACATGAAAGCTTCAATGCTCGCCCAAGCACACACCAAGTGGGCCCGGAAGTGGATTTCTGCATTATTTACCTATTTCTGTAACCCTAGTAACTAGTTTAGTATAAATAGAACTTTTTACTATTGTATTAGGGATCTTTGGAGCTTTTGGAACATCTTTGGTCCATTGTTCACGTTTTGGGAGGCTGGCCATTTGGCCATGCCTACCCTATTTTCACTTATGTATTTTCAATGGTGGAGTTTCTATACATCATAGATTAAGGTGTGGAGCTCTGCTGTTCCTCGAGTATTAATGCAAAGTACTATTGTTCTTCTATTCAATTCATGCTTATTCTTATTTTAAGATATTCATTTGCACATAAGAACATGATGAATGTGATGATTATGTGACACTCATCACCATTCTCACTTATGAACACGTGAGTGACAATCACTTCCGTTCTACATGGAAACAAGCTTGAATGTATATCTCTTGGGTTTCTAATCAACGATTCACATCGACTCCCCTCTGACAATGGGGCATCTGAATTCGATATTAGAGTCTTCGTGGTATAGGCTAGAATCCATTGGCAGCATTCTTGAGATCCAGAAAGTCTAAACCTTGTCTGTGGTATTCCGAGTAGGATCTGGGATGGGATGACTGTGATGAGCTTCAAACTCGCGACTGTAGGGCGTGGTGACAGACGCAAAAGGATAGTAAATCCTATTCCTACATGATCGAGAACCAACAGCTGATTAGACATACGATATCTGTGCATGGTATTTTTCATCTGAGACGAGCAATAAGATAGTTGATTAGCCATACAGAAACCGTAGAGGACCATTTTCACTAAGAGGACAGAAAATAGCCATTGACAACGGTGACACCCAACATACAGCTTGCCATAGAAAGGAGTATGAAGGATTGGATGAAGGCAATAGGAAAGCAGAGATTCAGAAAGAACAAAGCATCTCCATACGCTTATCTGAAATTCCTACCAATGAATTACGTAAGTATCTCTATCTTTATTTTATGCTTATTTATCTTTTAAATTATTAAAACTCCATAACCATTTGAATCCGCCTGACTGAGATTTACAAGATGACTATATCTTGCTTCAAGCCGACAATCTCCGTGGGATTAACCCTTACTCATGTAAGGTTTATTACTTGGACGACCCAGTGCACTTGCTGGTTAGTTGTGCAAAGTTGTGAAAAAGAGTTGAGATTACAATTGTGCGTACCAAGTTGTTGGCGCCATTGAGATCACAATTTCGTGCACCGACCACCTTATTGGAAGATGTTCAGAGATCACTCCAAAGATAGACATGCGGACCTTCTACTCGCTTTTGTAGTTCTTTTTAGAGGAATGAGGTCTTTTAGTAGTGCGGTTCCAGGTTCGAAAACCCGTGTGAGGGTTGGGACTGTCTTTCTTCTTTTGTTCATGTATATATATAACTTGGTGTTGTAGTACTCGGTACTTTGATAGATGACATGTTTTCCCAAACTTAACTCCGGTATATATTTGTAAAAATGTAGATATGCATATTTCCTGTTTTCATGTGTTTATATATGACATAGCTTTAAGTATCACCTCGCGAGTGGCTGAACGATATTTCACGATTAATAGTTTAGTCACGCTAAACCGATATAGGCTTTTTATTAACATTTGTTTATAAAATCTGATTCTAGAGTCAAGTAGGTCTTTACAACGAATAACGTGCAACATCGGTCATGACGTGTCAAAAGTTGGAGTGTTACAGGGACAACCCTCTTTCTTTCTTCTCTTATGATTCTTCTTCTCTGGTCTCTCTCTTTTTTCAGTGCGTGCGTGTGTGTGTGAAGGAAAATGGGGGTGGCGGTTGGAAATGGGTGGGGTGAGGGAGTGTTAGGGTTTGGGAGAGTGTATGTAGATTAGGGTTTGTTTTGGAAATTTTGGGAATAAGGTAGTGTAGCGATTTTAATAAAAATAAAAGGATAGAGTAATAATTTAAATTCAAATTAAATATAAAATAATTATCTTTGAAATACTATTTTATTATTAACTTACAAATTATTTTCAAATAAATACTAATTCAATAAAAATTAGAATTAAATAAATTAATGTTTCTTTATTTATAAAATAAAGTTCAAAGACTTAATATTCAAATTAAAATATATAAAATTCTAATTATTTTTTAATTATTAAGGCTCTAAATTATAATTAAGAAATTGCCCAACTTATATATACAAATATCTGAAAATATAATCTTAAATAGATATAATAAATCATAAGTAACTTATTATTTAATTTTTAAAAATTCGAAATCTTATAAATTGCGGCTGAAACCATTCCTACTAAAAACGAGAGTCATAAAAGGAGACAGAAGACAGAACTCTTTTATTGCCATCATCACATCCTTGCCGTTGCTGTTGTTCGTTGCTGCCATTATTATCTCAATTTTTTTCAACAAATGCTTCTTCGTCTTCTTTATACTTTTTGCTAGCGGTTGTTGATGTTGTCGGAAGAAGTTGATGAGAAGAGGAGTATGTGGTGCAAAAAATATAGAAAAAGAGAATGTTGTTAAAAAACATGGAAATAATAATATTAGACACATTGATTTTGAAGTCTTTAGAAATTTTGATTTGAGAGAGGAAATTAAATGAAGGAAAAGATTTAGGTTAGAGAGAAAAAGAAATAAAAGATAGGAGATTAGGATTATTGGAAATTAAAATTTTTTAATTTTAAAATAATTAATAATATCACATTTTTTTGTTTATCATGTCATTCTTTTTGTTTTTCACCTTAGTATTTTTCGTTAACAGAAATAGAAGAAATTAACGTTTGGTTATTTATTTAAATTTTAAAATTAAAGACTATTTTGTAATTAATATTTTTTAGAATTATTTTGTGAGTGTTTGAATATTTTAAATACCATTTTAATAATTATTTCTTATCAAAAATATAATTTTTGAAATAGATTAGACCTATTAAATTCTAATATAATATTAGAATTTATCGAATCGAAATTGATAACCAATTCTAATATCAATAATACAAAGTATGATGAGATCGTATATGCTTTTATATCTTTGCCTTTATTTTAAACAATAATATCCCTTCACGGATACAAATATTGTATTACATGTCCAGACTACGGAAAATCCCATCAGCGATATAACTAGGAATTATATAAATGATTTTCGATGATAAGTATAAGCTGACTTCGGACTAATAAGGAAGTCATAGTCAACGTGTGGTGTCATTTTTTTTTTCCTTTTCATTTTTAATCAATCAATGACAAGCGGTGCCGTGTGTTTATAATGTTCACTTAATCTCCTTAACTGATTGGTTGATGATTTGGATTAAACTCCATCTTATGTGCAAAAATATTATTTGTATACTAATTTTTAGTTATTAATTTCATCCATCATATATAATACAGTAAAAAATAAGTATATAAATATGTTGATGTAGAAATTATTTAAGAATACATGACATGTTAAAATAGAACTACAACTTACCTAATCTAACTTAGTTTATTCTTTAATTTCTTCTTTTTCGCATTACGCTTTATTCTTCTTGATCTTCTGTATCATTGAGTCTCTTCTTATCGTCGTTTACTCTTCTTTTTTTAATGCGTTTTATTCTCTTCTTCTCAACGAAGGTGAATTTTTATTTTGGTTAATTTTAAATGCATTACCTTAATTTATTTTAGTGTTTTTTATTTTAGAATTTTGATTATATTTTTATTGATCAAATTAAAAAGTTGTTGCTTATTGAAATAAAATCTAAAATTTAAATTCAGAATTCAATAGAATTCACAAACTTAAATAGTAAAGTTTATGCTTTATTTTGTTCCCATGTTATTATATTATAATTCCTGATTTGATTTTAGGATATATGATTATTGTAGTATATGAATTATCATTTTTTACATAATCTACTGATTTGTTGCATAATCTATTAGTAATGAAACGAGTAAATGTCTAAAATGATCCCTGAATTTTAAATCGCTATTCAATTTAGTCTTCGACTTTTTAAAATGACGAATTAAATCTCTAAAATTTAAAAAAGTGCATTTCCATTAGTCCCTTACAGAAGTGCAGTCTAAACGTTGATGATGTGGCATTCTAGCTGTATGCTGATGTATACCAAACTTTAGTTTGATTCAAATTGGTACCTGGAATTGCTTAATAATATCCAAATTAGTCCATTTTCAATTATAAAACCATAAACCCTAAATTATTGTCTTCTCTTCTTCGATCTCTCTGTTGTTTTCTTCTCTTCTTCGACCTCTCCGCTATCTTCTTTTCTTCAACCTCTCCGCTATCTTCCAATTCATCTTATTTTCTCGTCTGCATGAGTGATGATGGGTGGTGGGAAGAGAAGT
>NC_029772.3:38752990-38791281 GCF_000817695.3 Arachis duranensis | reverse complement strand
GGGAAACCTTATGGCAGCAAAAGAATGTGTAACAGGGGAGGTAAGAACGCTATTTTTTGTAATTGCAGACTTTGAATGGTGATGAAGTACTCAACGACGACAGAGAATCCTGATAGACTATTTTATGGTTGTCCAAATTATAAGGTAAGGTTATGGCTTTAAAGAAAATGTTAAAATAGTTTCACTTTGAGTTTGGATTCACCTACGTTTTTTACTTTGCAATATGGAATCCATTGTAATTTTTTCTGTTGGGTTGATGGAGGTGAAGAACCAGTTTGTGCAATACGCATTTCACAAAAAATTTTGCATGAGTTTTAAATTGAAAAATGACAAACTTAAAAAGTGATGTTAAAATCTTGAAGATGATGACAATGGTTACCTTCTTAAAACTGGAAAATATATTTTAGCTTAATGGACGAATCTACAAGGATACATATAATTTAAATCTGTGTTGAACTTAGAATTAATCCAACCATATTAACTTGTAATTGAAATAGTTTTTAGGTAAGTGTATTGATGTTGTAGTTCAGGATGAATATGAACTGGAAGATAGCAGAAAGAATGAAGAAGAGAAGATAGCAGAGAGATTGAAGAAGAGAAAACAATAATTTAGGAATTATTAAGCAATTCCAGGTACCAATTTGAATCAAACTAAAGTTTGGTATACATCAGCATACAGCTAGAATGCCACATCATCAACGTTTAGACTGCACTTCTGTAAGGGACTAACGGAGATGCACTTTTTCGAATTTCAAGAATTTAATTAATCATTTTAAAAAGTCGAAGACTAAATTGAACAGCGATTTGAAATTTAGAGACCATTTTGGGTATTTATTCGTAATCAAACACCTTTTCAATTCGCTTTATCAATTTCAGCAACTATGATAACATAGTCAGTTTCTTTAGCAATTTTATTAGCTTCATTGAAGCCTTCAACTAATTCGTACGCTATGTCATGGCAACCAGAAGCACATAAAATTGATAAGAATCCCTTTTTAAACTATTGAGTTCTTCATAGATGCTGTTTGGGAGCATTATATTGTATATAATTTAACAACTTCGATTATGAGAATATGGATAAGGAATTTAACTTTGATCCCAAGAGTCTGGATTGGAACGACTTCTACTTGATGAATATTCTAATTAAGTACACTATGCGACCTAAGATGTAACCTTAATTAACAAGAACACATGTCAAAATATTGTTTGGTATTTTTAGTTTCGACTATGTCGTTTTAAATTACTAGCTACGCTCCTCATATATTTATTTGTGTGTTTGTAATGTAAAGAAAATACAAGAGAATAAGAAATGATGAATTGATTTTCATCAATGCCATTTCTTGTGTGCTAGTAGTGGATATTTTTAGTGCATCTAAAAATGCTTTTGCTCTCTTTTGGAATATCTAGTCTCTTTCGTTGTCTTTAGTTTATGATAGCTCACATTCACTTGTTCTGTAATGCAAGAGTGTTGTAACCATTAAATTTATCTCTTGCTTTGAGCCAACAACACTGACTGGAATCTAAGTAGAGTAAGAACTGTTGATGGACAATGATGGTAATGAGAGAGAGAGACCAAAAAGCTTGACGAATGAACTGAATATGAAAGTATGTTAATCACATTATACAATTTCTAAAAGAAAAACATAGATGATCTATTCCAAGAATAGCTCAACAGCTATAAATAAAAGAGATTAGTGTTGATACGAGACATATTGTACTCAAGTCTAGGTCTAATAAAGAGCTCTTGGATTAATTTTTTAAATAGATTTAATTTGCATTATAATAATTGATTAGTAGGTATTTTTTGGGTTTTTGGTGACTTAATATATGTTGTTTGATTATTTATCAATTACTAATCCATATAAGGCGAGTTCTTTCATACATAAAGATTGCATTCCGAATTCGCCGAAATGCTTCAGCACCCAATGGAATATGGACAAGTATTATAATGTCACATGATTCATGTGGGTCTAACAGAGGTAGAGAAATTTTAAATAGGACAGTTGAATGATTCATGTGGCACTAGCATTTAAAGATTAGGTTGGACATGTCTAAGGTATTTGTTGTTTCTGCAGAAATTTCACCTCTTCTTCAGCTCATAGTAATGAAGGAATAAAACAAATTATTCTAACAAATTTCAGCTTTGTAATGTTATTTGGTTCTTGTTGCACATGGTTTACTGTTAGTTTGTTATAGTTTATTAGTTGAAAGTTGAAACACATTCTTAATTTACTCGACATAACATGTTAACCGTTGAATTTCTTGTATTTCCACTCTAATTGTTACTGATACTTAACAAATTAGTATTTAAAAAGCTTGGAGTATTTTGAAGCATGCATATGGATATTAAGTATTTTGAAGCATACATATGGATATTGTTATATGCTTTATGTTGCTACAATAAAATCGCCAGCCTCTTCTATTCGATTTGATTTTCCAGCAACGGAACCGCTTATACAAGGTAGGGATATTATGGCTGTACACTCTGAGTCAGGTTCGCAGGAGAAGAAATCAGGCAATGGATTGAATGAGTTACTGATTTGTATTGCCGAGAACATGCAGAACAACATAAAGATTATCTATTACACGTTTATTTCTATAGTAGATATATTTAATGTACTATCTTGAATACATTTATACAGCCAGGAGTATTATACTTGGGATGGACTACTAAGTAGCAAGAATGGTTTGCCTCTTTTCTTTCTTTACCAGCTTATTTGGGATGGTGATTTTGGTATGGATTCCAATGTGTGGTTCTACTCGAGTGCTTGAAATGCATATATAAAGCACTCTTAGGAAAAGGAAAAAGAATGAAAAAGATAGTGTAATATGCCTTATTTAGTTTTTGTTGTTGTTAAGGAAACTTGCTGACAAGGTTGCAGCTGCTTACTATTATGTGAATCTGAAAAATAACTTGCAACATTTTTAGTGACAAATAGGTACTTAAGAATTTTCTATGCAAGTCTTAAGAAGAAAGGTGTATTAATGACTAGTCAAACCATCTTGTGGTTATTATTGACGGATGGAACATTAATATGGCATTTGCAGTTTGTGGGACTACACAAACTTTATCATGAATTTCCTCTCTGGATCCGGTGAGGTAGGTAGATGGAAGTAAAAGTTTTGTCATTTTGCACCAAAATTTGGTGGAGAGACAGAAATGAAAAAATTGAGACTGAGAGATAGAGACTAAAAAAGAGATTGAAATAAATCTCAGTATTCTATTTAGTGCAAAATGAGAGACAGAAATTGAAACAATAATGAAATTCTAATTTAATTTGCACAAAGCGTCAAATTGGAATTAATTAATTGAAATAAGAGTATTTTAGGTATAAAATATTATTAAAGTTTTAGTCTCCATCTCTAAAAATTTTAGTTTCTGTGTCCCCACTTTTTGGAGATACTAAAATACTGAAATTTTGGAGACAGAAAGAGAAATTTTAGTACCAATTTCTGAACCAACAAACATGATACTGAGTCTCAGTCTCTCAATCTCTATCTTAATACCTCAAAACAAACCTACCTATATTTTTTACAAGTTTGTTTTTTCATTACTTATGCAGGACAACACAAAGATCATTACATTCTTAGTTACTTAATTATTAAATATTTGTGACTAATTAATTGATATTTCATTGTTTCTTTAAAATATTATTAAATTTTATTCGATTTTTTATGAAAATTATTAGAACACCAATGTTTGAGTCAAGTACAACGAGGATATATACATGTTAATTTTTTTTTCTATAATTTCAAGTGTGAATTATGTTTCTAATTTTTAGACATTTACTATTTGAAACTTTAATTATGTAAATTTTTCTTTTCAGCGTGATGCTATAATTAGATTATAATAAAAAAGAGACAAAAAATTCAATTATAATCAAATATACTTAAACTAAAGTAATAATTAAACTCATATTACGCCAACTTTAAAAAATTTTCATGTACCCTGTCTCTTGTAAACAAAATTAGAAGTTAAGTACAAAAGAGAAGAAAAGTTAAACACCAAACTCAATATAACATGTTTAAAGAAAACCATTGAACTATAACAATCTAAAATTTTTACAAAATTTAATACTTCAAGCTATAATTTGAAGCACCAAGCACCAATTAATTTTTTCTCGCTTAACAAGTTGTTAATTTTCCTCAAATTTTTTTCCTTGATCTACCATTATTTTCTCTAAGAATGCCATCGAGATATATATATATATATATGGAGTAAGTTGGAAGGCTCCTGATTTATTTTTTTTTCAGTATTTTCTAGTTCTTTTGGTATTGTTTCGGTGTAATCTTTTTCTGCATAATTCAAATACTTAACTTCAAACAAATTCAACAACCAAAATCCAATCAAATTTGTAACAACCTAGTTTTCGGTGAAACAAAATTTTTCTAAAAATTTGGTAAAGTAAGCACTTTTACTGTACAGGCATTGCATCATTAAGTATCTCGCCACATCATCAATACTAAACTAGCAAAAAACTATATTTTTGAGCCACTTCGGTTAGGAATTTTGAAAAATTCGAGTATACGGTTAGACTCCGTTTAACAAACTGATTTTGAATATGCGAAAAAATAAATAATAATATTTTATGATAATAATATAATAACCGTATCCAATGTAATACCTTACCACATAGAGCTTTACGTTTAAATCGTAAATCAAAGGTGTCGAGGAATTACGACACCTAAAAAAAAATACGTACATATATTCGAAAGATAATTTAACTAGGAGCCTGTGAAAGAAGGATAAGAAAAATAGAAATTGCGTCGCACTCGAAAACGTTAAGGATAGAAAGCGTTGGCTACGTAAACAAAAGACACACACACACACACTCACAGAGATAGGATTTCAAAAGAGATACATAACAAGTACAAGTCTCGACCTGCGAAGAAAAGGCAGACTCGAAAGTATATTACAGAACTATAAGTTAAACAAAACATAATCATGTTTCTCCAAAGATCAACCTCTAAGAGGGATATACACATACATATACAAAAGTGGAGAAATAAACAACACTAAGCACAAAATACAAAATATAAAGGAGTCTTCACTGTCCAAGAAATCTAATATGCTCAACGAGGTGCGTCACGTCCTGTATCTGAAAAACAGAAAATTTTTAAAACGGGTAAGAATCCAAAGATTCCTAATAGAGTAATAGTTTCCAATAGAGACGATATAAAATTATACGAACCCACTAGGCAATCCTAAACTCCAACAAACAGATCCAAGCTTAGAGTCACACTAATCCAAAACAAGGTAATTAAGCTAAGTCATCCGCTATACAGATAGAGAGAACCACGAACAAGTGGGATTAATCACCGTCCTTGTACTAGCATAACTCAGCTCAATTTGCAAGTGAGATTCACCACCGTCCTTGCCACGTCTTTGCCAAGAGTACAATAAACATCAGTTTAGAATGCAAGTAGGTTATACCACTGACCTTGCCAGAAAAGTGATTTAGATCACAATCGGTTATCATTACTCATGTCTTAAATCGATTTAGTATTCAATAGTTTCATTAACCACAGGCTTCCTTCAATTATCATAACTCAGGTTCTCCAATCCACAATCTCACTCAAACATATCACTTTAATCCATTCAATATACTCACACTCATTTCCAAACCTAAAGCCTATGTATCAGATCTTAATTGAGGGTTACGGGAGTTAAAAAGCTGGTTGGATAGGCTAAAACAGTTAAAAATACCATTTTCTGAAAAACAGGATAGTCGTGCATTTTCATGCCTCATGTGTATATATGCACAATTTAAATTTTGTTTGCGCACGTGCGTATGCACAATTTCAACTCTATTTCACATTCATGCGTATGCATTACCCATACGTATGCGCAAGATTCAGTTTTGCCAAAAATTTTGGAACTCATAATTCAGTTTCTCACCCCTATTTTCAAATATCAATAACTTTTGCTACAATTATTTAATTTCCTCCATTGTTAAACCATTTTAAAGATCTCATCATTGTCTTTGATTTAAGATAAAATCCATCAAATTCTGAACTCCGAGCGCCAAGTTATGACCCATTGAAGTTGGTCAAAAACTCATTTTACCAATTTTCACAAAATAACCAATTTCACCGACTCTTCTATTAATTCAATTCAAACCATTCAAACACAATTTCTAACCCTTCTCAACACTCACTTCTTCAATTCCTAACTATTTCAACACCTAATAAACCAATTAACTCTTTGGTACACACATTTATACATCCACAATTTACAACCAACTAAATCAATCATCATTAATTCAACAATTACCACATAGCCACACCACCACTATGTCTTACCTCAACTTACGAAATAGAGAATTTCTCACCCTATCACGGTGTCCAGCCTAATTTCCACAATAATTACCAATATATGAAATCATGCCACATCAATTGAATCATACATATACATACATATATCCATTCAACTAATCACACCAACAACCAATATCGTTCAATCCTATCCTAGGGACAATTAACCTAGGTTTTCATACAACTTTACATAATTCCTACCAGAAATGGAAACACGTACCTCTTAGACGACGTTTCCAAAGCTTTGAAATTTTCACACCAAATAGAATAGACCCAAACTTGATCAATTCTCCTTCAAACCAAAGCTCCACAATCAACCCAAGCTTCCACCAATCAATGAGGCACCAACCCACAATAATCAACTCAATAATTAAGATATTCACAATAAAATTTATAATTTTCTCAACCTAGGATTCATAAAATTGGAAAAATCCAAAGGAAAAAAGCTTTCTTAGCTTAACCTACTCAAATTTGGGATGAAATCTACTTGGAATCCATGTTAAAGAACCCTTAAAGAACCAAAATCACAAGATTTCAATACCATTTATCCCAAAAATGTGAAACAATGAAGAATTCAAAAATGGAGCAGAAATTTCAAATTTACTCACCACAATATTTAGATAAAATTAAAGACGATGAGGAGAGCGATGCATGCCACAAACGGCTCGTCAATCGGAGCTACGATTCAAAAGTTATAAGCAAAAAAGTGTGGTGGTGAATAGTGCTTCTAGGGCTCTCTCTTCTCTCCTCCTCTTCTCTCTTTCAGCATCTTTCCTTCAAATGAAAGGCGTAAGGGTGCTGAACTTTGCTAAGGTGTGAGGTTATATACTTAGGCTTTGGCCTGGTGAAGGCTTGTTGTGATTTTTGGCTTATTTGCCCCAACCTTGGGTCAAAACCTTTAAGATAAGTATTTTAATTCGTATCTTAAATATTTTTATCTCTCCCAATTATAAATTTAACTTTTTAACATTCTTCACTCATAATTAATTTATTATTTATCTGGGTTTTACATCCAAAATCTACCGGCACTCTCCGATGAACTTAGCTATGCTAATGCTTCATCATAGATCTTCTATATTCATCATTATCATCTTACTAGTATCATTTATACTAGTAGCTCATATAATTACCTCTAAATGTGTTATTATTTCTGTTCTAATATATCTAGTTTCAGTAATTATCCGTTTATTGATATTTTTGTAACTTTGGTGACTAAGCACCTTGATGACACATGGCCTCCTTGGAAAACATTTCTAGAAGCTTCTATCTTCTTCTCCAACGGTGGTTTCTTGGAGAAAAAAAAGAGAGAAACTCCGTGAACATGTGATCTTTAAACTTGTTTCTTTTGCTTCCTAAAACCGTCACTAAAAATCTAAAATGATTAAAGTGTTATTCTCTTCATCCTCTACACAATCATTCCAGTTTTCCAAAGATATGTTGAGGTTTAATGGCTGCTCTCTCTTCATGTATGGTTCAGTCATGAAGAACCATGCTCTAACTTGTCATTTTTTATGTTTTCTCTTTAGATATCTTGTCTAGGTACCTTGTGAACCAAAAAATTTTTATTTTCAGTTCAAGAGAGGTGAGAAAATACTTCCTAATATTCTAAAGTAGGTTTGGTTTTTGTATGCATCATGGTTTTAAAGTTAGTTTTGATTGAAAACAAGGTGAAAATTTGAGCTAAAAACCCTCTAAGTGCTATAGATTTTAAGGACTATAATAAGAGATAAGGTTTGTCTAAATTATTAATGATTAATTGTGTTCTTATTAGTGAGCTAAAAACCCCCTAAGTGTTTTTAATGATTTTGAGGGCTAATGTTTGGTGCTTGAAATTGCATGTTTATATGTTTATTTTTGGTAAAAATTTGATGATTTACAAGCTTGACAATTTGGTTTTATTGAGAAGTATGAAAACCAAGTTGCTGCAAGATCAAATGGGGCTATTTTAAGGCTTAAATCATGATAAATTTGATGTAGTTTGGTGGCTGAAAAGTTTTATTAAAAAATTAAGAAACATTGGTTACCGAAAAGCTTGAAAAACTCGCTAGATGTCAAGTGGAATTTCATGATGAAAATATGATGATGGTCCATTTTCTTGAGCAGCAAGCAGCAGTAATTTGTTTTATTTTAAGGATATGAAAGTAATTAATTAAAATATCAAAGGTAATTCATTGTGTGGGAAAAATTTGTGGAAAGAAGTGGTAGAAAATAAAAAGTTATTTTGGGTACTTCATTGAAAAATTTGAAAAATGGGTGCATATTTATGTGTCAACTGACTTTAACCATATGCATTTGTCATTAAAAAAATAAAAAAATAGTAACAAAAAGGGAATATAGGTTTCCCCCAAAGAAAGAAATACGAATAAGGAAAGCATGTGTAGATTTGGAAGAAAAAGATGCATGAATGTGTAAAAAGAGAAGAATGGATAGTTAAAATGCATTATTAGTTATTAGGTTGATATAGGTTAGATGGGATACTTGAGCTAATCAAAGATTCAATCTATAATTCCACTTGACCATATTCATCCTACCTTAATCCTAACTACATTACAACTCTCTAAAGACCTCATGATACTTGGTGCGGAATTTAAAGTCCACAAACTAACCGGCAAATGCACTGGGTCGTACCAAGTGATGATTGGATTTTTGATGGTTTAGAATTTCACAAATGAATTCTCGTTGCAAGTATAGTTCCTAAACCAAACAATAATCTTCTCATACAAAAAGTTATTTGTCACTAAAACAAACCCCTAAAATTATAAACCGAAGTATTCAAACCTCGGGTCGTTCTCCCTAGGAATTACAATAAAGTGTCTTGTTATTGGTTAGAAATGTGTTTTGGGGTTTTGGATAAGAAGCATGAAAAGTAAATGGCAATGAAAATAAACTAACAACTATAAAAAGGCTCTTGGCAAGGTATGAAAATTAGAAGTCCTATCCTAGTTATCCTTCTCAATTGTAATGAGAATTGTTTATTGCTACCACTTAGTTAACCCTTACTAAATAAAGGAAAGTCAAGTGGATGAATTGACTTGAGCCACAAGTCCTAGCCAACTCCCAAGGAAAGACTAGCTTTAGTGCACTCCAAACCAATTAGCAATCTCTCCAATTACCAATCAACAAAGGAATTAGATAACTCAAGTGTCACTAATTACTCTACCTAGGCCAAGAGGAACAAAATCTAACTAATAGCTATAAGAGACATTTCATCAAACACATAGAGTGCAATACAAGTAAACACATGCATTTGCAAGAATTAAGGAGAGATCTAACTACAAAGGCAAGAGGTCCACAATAGAAAACCAAATCAATCATGAAACAACAAAGAACTTACCAATTGCATTGAAGGAGAAATGTAGATCTACAAAAGAGAATTCACAAACTACAAACAAAGGAATTATATTAGAAGAAGAATTCTACAACTACAATAGAGGAGAGGAATGAAAATTGGAAGAGAGAAGAAGAAGAAATAGATCTAAATCTAAGAACTAACCTAATCCTAATTCTAGAGAGAAGAGAGAGCTTCTCTCTCTAGAAACTAACTAAAAGCTAAACTAAAACTAATTGGTAACTAACTTCTAAATATTGTGAAGTATCTTGATTCCCCCTTCACTCCTTGGGTTAAATAGCATCAGAAATAAGTTGGATTGGGCCCACAAGGCTTTAGAATTCGCTGGCCACGTTTTGCTTTAAGTGAACCAGGTGGCAGCAACGGTGCGTGCGTATACTATGCGCGTACGCGTCACCATGCGCAGTTCAACCATAGCAAATCTTATATCATTTCGAAGCCCCGGATGTTAGCTTTCCAACCCAACTGGAACTGCATCATTTGGACCTCTGTAGCTCAAGTTATGGTCGATTAAGTGCGAAGAGGTCGGCTTGACAGCTTTTGCGATTCCTTCATTTCTTCATGAGTTCTCCATTTTTACATGCTTTTCCTTCATTCCCTTGGTCCAATCCTTGCCTCCTAAATCTGAAATCACTCAGAAAATATATCAAGGCATCTAATAGAATCAAGGAGAATTAGATTTAGCTATTTTAAGTCCTAAAAAGCATGTTTTCACTCTTAAGCACAATTAAAGGAGAAGTTATAAAACCATGCTATTTCAATGGATAAATGTGGGTAAAATGTTATAAAATCCCCTAAATCAAGCACAAGATAAACCCTACAAATGGGGTTTATCACCAAGCAATACCTCAGGTGAGTGAGGGTCGATCCCACGAGGATTGATGGACTAAGCAACAATAATTACATGATTTACTTAGTTAGACAAGCAGAAAAGAGTGTTTGGGTCTCAATTGCATTAAACAGTAAATTCAGAAAATCATAAAGCAAGCAGTAAACGGGTTTTGAAATATATGAGTAAAATAGTTAAGGTTTCAGAGATGTTTATTTTTCGGATTAACTTTTCTTACCAACTACTTTAGTCATGCAAGATTCAATTCATGGCAAACTATATGTGACTAAATGATGAGCGGATATTTTATACGCTTTTTGGCATTATTTTCATATAGTTTTTAGCATGTTTTGTTTAATTTTTATTAAGTTTTCATAAGTTTTAGTGTTAAATTTATGTTTTTGGATTCTACTTTCAATTATTGTGTTTTCATGCAATTTCAGGTATTTTCTGGCTAAAATTGAGGAGCTAGAGCAAAAGTCTGATTCAGAGACAGAGAAAGCGCTGCAGATGCTCTCCGTAAATAACCTCCTTGAACTTGGAAGAGCTTTTCTAGAGCTACAGAAGTCCAAATGAAGAGTTCTTAATGGCTATGGAAAGCTTACTTCTAGAGCTTTCCAGCAAGGTATAATAGTCTATACTTTGCTTCAGATTAGAAGGCTCAAAACCGATACGCAACGCCAGCCTCCTGCCCCCCTGTCAGGCGTTCAGCGCCCAAGGAGAAGAGACCAGCATCCAAACGCCCAAAGAGGACCCCCTAGCCAGCGTTCAATGCCCTAGAGGCCTCCTAGCACGCGGATCTCATCAAAGCTCAGCCCAAACACTCACCAAGCGGGCTCTAGAAGTGAATTTTAGCACTAAAAGACTGTTTTACCTTTTCTTATGTAATCCTTAATGTAATCCTTAGTCATTAGTTTAGTATTTAAAGAACTTTACACATTTTATCAAGCATTCTCCATAAAGGAAATCAACGATCTTCTGCCACCTTTTACCATATTTTCGAATCCTATTATTGTATTCTCTATCAATATGAGTTTCTAAACCTCCTAGGTTGAGGGGAAGAGCCAACACTAAAAGACTGTTTTACCATTTCTTATGTAATCCTATTATTGTATTCTCTATCAGTATGAGTTTCTAAACCTCCTAGGTTGAGGGGAGGAGTCTTGCTGAGTTCTATGAATTAATAAAAATATTACTATTTCTCTTCGATCCGTGTTTGATTTAATTCAAAGATGTATATTCGTTATTCAACATGGGGAATGGGATGATCAGTGATAATCAGCCCCGTTCATCATACTAAGACCGCGTCCCTGATAACGACCCATGTTTACTTGGGTTCATGTGAATACGTGACTGGAAAGCACGAACTGCCAGCTTGACTATACATCTTTCAGACGACTAATCCACAATTTCGTTGGGGACTTCTTGAGACACCAGTTCAGCCGATTTATGGGGAGATTAGGGTCTCTGTGGTAGAGGCTAGAACCCAAAGGCGTAGCATTCTCTGATTTGGAAGATTCGACCTTGTCTGTGGCGTTTTGAGTAGGATCACCAAAGAGAATGAACTGCTAGAGCTTCACCCTCGTTCAGATTGGATGTCCGCATCCATACGGCGTTTCATCTGAAGCAGAGGAGATTAATGACCGCGGCCATACATCATTGATCACACACAACCTTCCATAAAAGAAATCATTCCCAAGCAAAGGAGACAGTAATACCAGAGTTAATTCAGAAAGGCAAAGCAACTCCAATCCTTAACCATCCTCCTATTACTGATTCCATTCAAATTCACAAAGTATTTTATACACTTTTTATTCCTTTTATGTTTTCAACCAAATTCAAACCAACAACTTCTTGATT
Organism: Arachis duranensis; assembly: GCF_000817695.3. NCBI lineage: Eukaryota > Viridiplantae > Streptophyta > Magnoliopsida > Fabales > Fabaceae > Arachis > Arachis duranensis. The sequence goes on along the minus strand of NC_029772.3, from coordinate 38,778,928 downwards.
CACCTGACTAAGACCTACAAGATAACTGATAAACCACTATTTTATGATTTATCTTATGCTCAATTGAGTGATTTTATCAACTCTTTACTCACTTATTCATACAATTCGCATGTTTTACATTTTCCTTCCTGATTTTGTGCTATGATTGAAAACATGCTTCTTTGATCTTATATTTGCTTATTATTAATCCTCTCTTATTACCATTAGATGCCTTGATATGTGTGTTAAGTGTTTTCAGATATTATAGGGCAGGAATGGCTCAGAGGATGGCAAGGAAGAATGCAAAAATGGAAGGAATACAATAAGTTGGAGAAACTGCTAAGCTGTCCAGCCTGACCTCTTCGTACTCAAACGGCTATAACTTTAGCTACAGAGATCCAAACGACGCGGTTTCAGTTGCGTTGGAAAACTAACATCCGAGGCTTCGATTTGATATATAATATGCCATAGTTGCCCTGATGCTAGGCGACGCAAATGCGTGATTCACGCGGACACGTTGCATCTGCGAACTTCAACCCGCACGGCCGCGTGCGCGACGCCTCCGCGTCACTTGGCCGCGACTTGTACGGACTAGAAAGCGCTGGAAGTGACTTCTGGGCTGTTTCTGACCCAGTTTTCGGCCCAGAGAACACATATTAGAGGCTATAAAGTGGGAGAATGCATCCATTCATGGGCATGCTCTGATAATTCACTTTTTATTATTTTAGATGTAGTTTTTAGAGAGAGAGAGGTTCTCTCCTCTCTCTTAGGATTTAGGTAGGATTTTTAGAAATTAGGATTTAGGACTTCTCTTAGTTTTAGGAGTGACTCTCAATCCCAGGTTCAATATTCTTTGTATTTATTTATTTTCAATGTTCCATGTTTAGATTGATTTTCTTAATTAATGTTATTTGAGGTATTTTCAGATTTATGATTGCTTTATTCTATTTATGATGTCTTCAATATAATTTAGAATTTTCCCTTTTGGCTTGGGTTAAATAATTGGTAACTCTTGAATTATCAAATAAAGCAGTGGTTGAAATGGGCAGATCGCTCTAAAGCTAGTCTTCCCACAGGGATTGACTAGGACTTGAGGATCAAACTGGTTATTTCACTTGACTTTCCTTTGCTTTAGTAAAGGTTAACTAAGTGGGATTAAAATCCAATTCTCATCACAATTGATAAGGATAGGATTTCCAGTTCTTCATACCTTGCCAAGAGATTTTATTATTGTTAATTTATTTTACTTGTCATTTAAATATGCTTGTGCCCATTGCCCAAACTCAAAAACCCCAATTTTACCTTTTTCATAGCCAATAATAAGAACATACCTCCCTGCAATTCCTTGAGAAGACGACCCGAGGTTTAAATACTCAGTTATCAGTTTATTTAGGGGTTTGTTACTTGTGACAACCAAAACTTTTGTACGAAGGGATTTCTGTTAGTTTAGAAGCTATATCTACAACGCAAATATTTTTATAAAATTCTTTACTAGCAAAAATCCTAACGTCAATAACCATAGCTTGCTTCAAACCACAATCCTCGTGGGTTCGACCCTGACTCGCTCAGATATTACTTGGACGACCCAGTGCACTTGCTGGTACAATTGTACGAAGTGTGGGGATTCGTGCACCAAGTTTTTGGTGCCGTTGCCAGGGATTGTTCGCTCAGGTAATTTTTTTATTATTTTGTTTGAGTCTTTTATTTTTATTTTCTTCTTCTTTATTTTCGAAAAAAATCAAAAACCTTTTCAAAAATAATTTTCTTTTCTTTGTTTAAACTTTGTTCTTGGTTTGAGTATTTTGTGTTTGTTCTTGTTGAGTTTTTCGAAAATCTTGAGTCTTTTTTCTAAAAATTTTTCAAAAATAGTTTCTTTTGTTTAAATCTTGTTTCAATCTTTAAGTTTGGTGTCTTCTTATGTTTTTTCTTTTAATTTTCAAAAATTTTGTGTTTGGTTTTAAAAATTTTTAAGTTTGGTGTCTTTTGCATGTTCTTGTGTTCTTTAAATTCTTTGAGTTTTGTTCTTGGTGTTCTTTTCAATCTTCAAAGTGTTCTTGTGTTTTTCTTTTGTTTCGATCTTAAAATTTTTAAGTTTGGTGTCCCTTGATGTTTCTCTTTAAATTTTCGCACACTAGGAGTCTTTAGATCTAAAAATTTTAAGTTTTGTGTCTTTTACTTGTTTTTCTCTTTCCTCATTAAATTCAAAAATAAAAAAATAATATCTTTTCTATCTTATCTTTTAATTAATTTTCGAAAGCTTCCTTAAAAATTTTGATTTTAATTTTCAAAATTTTTATCTTATCTTATTTTAGTTTTCAAAATGTCAAAATTCAAATATTTTCAAAATAAAAAATCTTATCTTTTTCAAAATCTTATCTTATGTTATTTCAAAATTCAAAATTTAAAAAAATTTCAAATTTCAAATTTCAAAAATTCAACTTTCAAAATTCAAATTTCAAATTTTAAAATCAAATCTTTTTCAAAAATCAAATTTCAAATCTTATCTTTTTTAAATCTTTTTTAATCTCAAATTTTAAAATCAAATCTTTTTCAAATCTTTTTAATTTCTTATCTTATCTTTTCTTATCTTTTCTAATTTCAATTAATTACTTTTTCTCTCTCTTCTTTTTCAAAACTTTCTAACTAATTATTCTCTCTCCCACTTTTTGAAAACAATTCTTCTTCTTCTTCTCTCTCTTCTATTTTTGAATTTCATTAACTAATTTTCAACTCTTTTTAATTTATTAACCTTATTTTTGAAATTAATAAATAAATAAAATAAAAACAAAAATATTTTAATTCTTATTTATCTCTTCTATTTCTAATTCTTCTCCTATTTACTTCTATTTATTCGAGCTCTTCTCCTCTCTCATCTTCCATTTTCACTTTTCTATCTTCCTCTTCTTTCTTCACATCTCACAGGGAGTCTTTTGTTCTTGAACATAGAGCTCTCATTCTTTTTTCTCTCTTGTTTCTTCTTTTCTTCTTTATGACTAGGAACAGGGATAAATAATCCCTCTTTAATCTTGATCCTGAACCTGAAAGGACTTTAAGAAGGAGCCTACAATAAGCTAAAGCACAACACTCCAGAAGAAACCTTTCAGAAAATTTTGAACAACAAATTGGAGACATGGCCAAACCTGAAGGAGATGCAAGAAAGGTTTCTGGTGAGTTCACCATGCCTACCTCTGACTTTTATGGCAAAAGCATCTCTGTACCTGCCATTGGAGCTAACAACTTTGAGCTTAAGCCTCAGTTAGTCTCTCTTCTACAACAGTTTGCAAGTTCCATGGACTTCCACTGGACCATCTGAAGATCCTTTTTAGTTCTTAACTGAGTTCTTGCAGATTTGTGATACTGTTAAGACTAATGGAGTAGATCCTGAAGTCTACAGGCTTATGCTTTTCCCTTTTCTGTAAGAGACAGAGCTAAGATATGGTTGGATTCTCAACCAAAAGAGAGTCTAGACACTTGGGAAAAGCTTATTAATGCTTTTCTAGCTAAATTCTTTCCCCCTCAGAGAATGAGAAAAATTATAGTGGAAGTTCAAACCTTTAGACAAAGAGAAGGTGAATCCCTCTATGAAGCTTGGGAAAGATACAAGCAACAACGTGTAAGTCTTCCTTTGGCGCCTAACGTGGAAAATCCCAAGTTAGGTGCCACCATAGCCGAGTAAACCAGAAAATAAGTGTATACTATTAAACATCGTTGAAAAGCTCTGAAAGTTAGCTTTCGAATTCCACTAAAATCATGTCAATTGGATCTCTATAGCTCAGGTTATTTTTGTTGGAGTAAAGGGAGGTCAGAGTTGACAGCATTATTCACTTTTTTCTCCTTTTCTACAGAAACTCCATCAAATCTATCCGAATGCTACCTGAAATAAACATAATTGTGCAAAACTCAAAGTAGCATCCATAGTGGCTAAAAGATAGTTAAATCTTGATTAAACTAATTAACAATTTGAAAGCAAATTCACTAGGAAAAGATAGAAAAGATGCTCACGCATCACCTCCCAACAAGCACTTCTTTACCGTCATTAGCTTGACGAACAGCTCCATTACAGAGGTTGATAGGGGATCAGATCTTCACCCTTCATGGTGAACCTCCTTCCTGTACTCTCATGAATCAGCTCCACATGCTCCAGAGACAGGATCCAAGTCACCGTATGTGGAATGACTGGACTTCTAGTGAAGACAACTCTCATGCCAGGTGAGAGGTCTTTAGTTGGAATCTTATTGTTCCTCCAACCTTTGGGTACTTTCTTATTAGTGCCTCCTTCCTCCGTGGTTGGTGAATGCCCAACACCAAACTTAGGTTTGATACTTGGGGGCTTTGGAATGCTCTACACTGAGAGAGAAGGCTGAAACACTAAGTGTTGCACAGTAGTATTTCTTTTGTCCGAGAGAGAGTGAGGGTTGGGAATCTTAAACAGGATATGATCATCCCAGAGCTTCAAGACCAGCTCTCCTTTTTCTATATCAATCAAGGCCTTTATAGTAGCTAAGAATGACCTTCCAAGGATGATGGAGTTATCCCTATCCTCTCCAGTGTCTACTATCACAAAGACTGCAGAGAGGTAAAGGTCTTCAACCTTTACAAGGACGTATTTCACCAGTCTATATGCCCATTTCAGGGACTTGTCTGCCATTTCCAGTGAGATCTTGGTAGGCTGCACTTTTTGGATTCCCAGCTTCTTCATCACAAAGAGAGGCCTAAGATTAATGTTTGAGCGAAGGTCACACAATGCCTTCTCAAAAGTGATAGTCCCTATAGTACATGGAATAAGGAAGCTTCTGGGATCTGGTAGCTTCTAAGGCAGCTTCTTTTGCACTAGGGCGCTGTATTACTTGGTCAGCACCACTGTTTCATCCCCCTTCAGAACCGTGTTTTCAGAGATAGCACTTTTCAAACAGGTCATATAAGGGGGTTTCTTCTCCAACAGCTTGCAGTTCCTAAGGATTGCCAAGATTCGAGCAAGTTGCTCTTCCTTAGATTCCTCTTGCACGTCTAGAGATAGTTGGTCTTTAGGCTCTTCCATTCTCTTAGGGACATGTATGGTGACACTCCCAGTCTCCTCCTGAGCCTTGTTCTCCTTCAGTTCCTTAGCAGCCTTGTCCTCCTTTGGTCCGGCCTCAGCTTCCATAGTTAGGGCCTTGAAATCTTCCCTTGGGTTTACTTCCATGTTAATTGGAAGAGTGTTGGAGGAACCTCGGGTTTCCTTTTGCTTAACTGACCTACCTGTATCTCCAAATTCCGAATGGATGACCTAGTTTCTGCCATGAAACTTTAAGTGGTTTTGGAGAGGTTAGAGACTATCGTAGCCAGGTCAAAGAGGCTCTGTGTGGGTGTCTTCATCTACTACTGAAAGGGTTGGAACGGTCCGTTGTTGAACCTATTCTGGTTCGTTCCACCCTGATTGCTGTTGAAGCCCTGTTGAGGCCTCTGCTGATCTCTCCATCCGAAGTTAGGGTGATTCCTCCACCTCTAATTGAAAGTATTTGATTAGGGATTATTATTGGAGTTTCTAAAGGAATTTTTCATGTAGTTCACCCCCTCCATGGTGGTCCAGGCATTGTCACCGGCGTCTCCCTCACAAGCTGCTTCTTGAGAATTGGCAGCCAAGCTCTGCACCCCACTCAAGTGCTGGGAGATCATGTTGATCTGTTGGACATGAGCTTGTTATGAGCCAAGATGGTGTCTAATGTGTCCACCTCCATGACTTCTCTCTTTTGAGCAGCCCCATTATTCACAGGATTCCTTTCAGAAGTGTACATATATTAGTTGTTGGCAACCATTTTAATGAGCTCTTGTGCCTCCTCAAGCGTCTTCTTCATGTGGAGTGAGCCACCTGCAGAGTGGTCCAATAACATCTTGGACATCTTGATAAACCACTATTTTATGGTTTATATTGTGCTAAATTGAGTGATTTTTCATCCATTATTCTCACGCTTATTCATAGAAATTGCATGTTTTACGTTTTCCTTCCTAACTTTATGATATGATTGTGAACATGCTTCCTTGGCCTTATATTTGCTAATATAAATCCTCTCTTATTACCATTAGATGTTGTGATATGTACGTTAAGTGATTTCAGGGATTACAGGGCAGGAATGGCTCAGAGGATGGAAAGGAAGCATGCAAAAGTGGAAGGAATACAAGAAACTAAAGGAATTGCCAAAGTTGTCAGCCTGACCTCTTCACACACAAACAGTCATAACTTGAGCTTTAAAGGTTCAAATGAGGCGGTTTTAGTTGCGTTGGAAAGCTAACGTCCGGAGCTATGCAACGATATATAATTTGCCCTAGCTGCCACAAAGCCAAGTGACGCGAACGCATGGATCACGCAGATGCGTGACCTGGCCAAAACCCAATCCACGCTAACGCGTGGACGACGTTTCTGCGTGACTTTACAGCGACCTGTACATACCAGAAATTGTTGGGGGCAATTTCTGGGCTGTTTTTGACCTAGTTTTTTGCCCAAAAAACACATATTATAGGCTATAAAGTGGGGGAATGCATCCGTTCATGGAGGAAGCTGATAATTTATAATTTTAGGTTTTTATATGTAGTTTTTAGATAGAGATATTCTCTCCTCTCTCTTGGGATTAGAATTTAGGATTTCTATTATGTTTAGGTTACTTCTTTTCAAATTACAGGTTCAATGTTACTTTAATTTATGTTTCTCTTCTACTTTTAGATACTCTAATACTTTTACTTGTATTTGACTCATGTTGCCAAATTGGCTTATGAACCCTTTTATGTTAGATTTGAATTTATGTTTAAATATAATTTGAGGTATTTCAAATTTATGATTTTTATTGAGCTTTCTATATTCTTGGCTTTGGTTGAGTAATTAGAGACTCTTGAGTTATCAAACTCTTTTGTTGATTGATAATTGGAAGTTGCTAATTGACTTGAATTCCACTAACTCTAGTCTTTCTTTGGGAATTGACTAGGACTTGAGGAATCAAATTGATTTATCCACTTAACATACCTTCATAGTTAGAGGTTGACCAAGTGGGAGCAAAAGCCAATTCTCATCACAATTGATAAGGATAACTAGGATAGGACTTCCAGTTCTCATACCTTGCCAAGAGCTTTATTAGTTATGAATTTAATTTCTTGCAATTTACTTTTCTTGTTCAACCTATTTAAATAACCCCAAAAAGATACTTTTTCCATAATCAATAATAAAACACCCCTCCCTGCAATTTCTTGAGAAGATGACCCGAGGTTTGAATACTTCGGTTATTTATTTTTATTGGGTTTGCTTAAGTGACAAACAAAACTTTTGCACGAAAGGATTTTCTGTTGGTTTAGAAACTATACTTACAACGCGATTATATTTGTGAATTTCTTTACTGATAGAAATCAGTTCGTCAAAATGGCGCCGTTGCTGGGGAGTTGCAAACGTGTCCCTTATTATTGGTTATTGTAAATATTTTTCTTATTTGTTTTCTTTGCTATGATCTAAAAATTCTAAGTTTGGTGTCATTTTATTATTTTTTTCTTTCTTCATTAATTTCAAAAATATCTTTTCTCTTTATTTTAATTAATTTTTTCAAAAATTACAAAAAAAAATTCAGATTTTTATTTTAAAATTTTTATCTTATCTTATCTTAGTTTTAAATTTCAAAATTCAAATCTTTTTCAAAAATCATATCTTTTTCAAAATCTTATCTTATCTTATTTCAAAATCAAAATTTCAAATTTCAATATTTAAAATTCCAAAATTCAAAATTCAAAATTCAAAATTTAAATTTAAAAATCAAACCTTTTCAAAAATTTAAACCTTTTTCAAATCTTTATCTTATATTGTTGTCAGTGTTTCTAAGTTTTAGGAGTTTATTTTCGTTAATTTTTTTTATTAATTTTTGTTTTTATTTTCTCTCACTACTATGCACTCTCACAACTTTGGCTATGAGTCTGGTTACAATTATGTTGCAGGAAGAGGAGATTACAATGAGAATATGCATCAAGGATGGGACAACCAAAGATGGGAGGAGCAGCAAGGATTTGATCAACCCTCTTGGCAACAACCTCCACCAACATACTATGACCAAGAATCCTTCCAAGAGGCATACCAAGATGATGGCTATGGTGAGCACTCTTTTGATTATCAACAACCACCACCATACGCCTATGAACCCCCTCCTTAGCATAGCTTTGAACCACCAAACTCACAAGCCCCTTACCACCAAACACCCCCATATGACCCTAATCCATATCCACCATACCAACCACACTATGAGCCGAACAAACCACACCCAGAACCACCACCTCAATACACACCATCTCTATATCCTTACCAAGAAGAACCACCTTCCTACCATGCACCCTTTCTCCAATATAATGAACCCTCCTATCCACCCCAAACCTCCATGGAGAACACACCTATCTCTCTCATTGGTCTCACCTCTACACTCCAAAATCTTATATCCCGCATGGACCAACCCTCTACCTCCAATACTCAACCCTCAAGCTCTAGTACACCACCACCCTCTATGGAAGAACACCCACATCCATCAACCCAAGAGCAACACGATCCCAACTATGCTAGTGACATAGAACAAGAGAGAAGAGATCGTCTTAGGGAGGTGATAGATCGGTTACACGCGGTCCTATTTTCAGAGGAGCAAGAGGAAGCCCAAAATGTGGAGGTAGGAGAGACCCTTCAAGATGAAGGAGTAGTTGAAGGAAGTTGTCATAGAAAGGAAATCATCAAGGAGGAGTACGATTTTATGCTAAAACAACTGGAGGAAGCCGTAATTATTGAAGAGGAAGAAGTAGTTGAAGACTTAGGAGATGCTGAACCTCCATGGGAAAGTCAAGTTATAGAGCCTCCTTCAAAGACGTTTGAAATTAATGTTGAGGAGGGTGTACAACCTCCAAGGCATAGCCTGGTTGAAGACTTTGAAGAGGTTGATCAAGAGATGGACTCAATAATTCATGAATCCTTATCTACAATTAAATCCTCTCCCATTGGACTTGTCATGAAGATTAAGGAAGAAGAAGCACAACCTCCCATGCCCTTGGAAAGCAATGAAGAGGAGATTGAATTGGAAGAAAGCTACCAAGAGGAAGAGGTTAAATTGAAGAAGCTTACAAGGAGGTAGAAGAATTCAAAGAAGAGCACAAGGGAGTTGAGCTTGCAAGATCATTAGAAACACCTCTCCCAAAGCCATTACCGTCTAATATAACATTCAAGTGGGTAAAATTCTTATCCTTAACCTTTACTTTCCCACTTGAATATAGGCTTCTAGAGACGGATGGTCAACTTAGAGCTCTTTGTGGCATTAAGAGTAAGAGGAAGATGGTTAGTGGTTGGAGTTGTCAAGTAAGGTTCAACATGGTTGTGTGCTCAAAGTTTAAATGCAATGGTTGGTGTAGAGCTCAATTGAATGGGTCTAGGATGTTGTTTGGCCACTTTAGTGATAATTCAGACTGCTTGCCACCCGGATGGAACAATATTGCCAACAAGACGACGGGTGCAAAAGCAAGGTTTGGGACCCCAGAATTCAGTCTAGCAATCAGCACTCTTGGGGCCTTGTCACTTGCTTAATCCTTCTTGAAGGCTCTTTGTGCCTAGTTTGGGATCTCGGAGGCTACTGAAATTCCAAACATTGGTGGAGATTTTTGGATGAATTCAACCACAAGCCAAGATAGCAGGGAGCTCACCAAAGGTCCAACTTAAGGACTTTAAATAAAGGTACTAGGTGGGAGACAACCCACCATGGTATGGTCGTTCTCTTTCAGTTTAGTTTTATTTTGTTTTGTTTTATTCTTAGTTTTATTTTATTCTATTTTTTTCTTTTTCTTAGTGTTCATTCATAATATCAGCATCAGCATCTGCATTTTGCATTCTGCATAAAAAAAAAGAAGCATGCGACGCGCGAGCGTCGCTGACGCGTCCGTGTCATAGGTGCATAAGCGAAGAAAGGGAATTGAACAGAAAGTCACGCGGGAGCATAGCTGGAAGCGTGCCCTTGGCACCAATGCATATTCATAGAAATCGCATGTTTTACGTTTTCCTTCCTAACTTTGTGATATAATTTGCAATAGCAGCTCCGAAGCCAGGCAATGCGAACGTGTGAATCACGCGGATGCATGACCTGGAAAAAACCCAATCCACGCTAACGCGTGGACGACGCTTCCGCGTGACTTTTCAGCGACCTGTACGTACCAAAAATTGTTGTTGGGGGCGATTTCTGGGATGTTTTTGACCCATTTTTTGGCCCAAAAAATACAGATTAGAGGCTATAAAGTGGGGGAATGCATCCATTCATGGAGGAAGCTTATAATTCATAAATTTAGATTTTTAGATGTAGTTTTTAGAGAAAGAGGTTCTCTCCTCTCTCTTAGGATTAGGATTTAGGATTTCTATTATGTTTAGATTACTTCTTTTCAAATTACAGGTTCAATGTTACTTTAATTTATGTTTCTCTTCTACTTTTAGATACTCTAATGCTTTTACTTGTATTTGACTCATGTTGCCAAATTGGCTTATGAACCCTTTCATGTTAGATTTGAATTTATGTTTAAATATAATTTGAGGTATTTTAGATTTATGATTTTTTTGAGCTTTCTATATTCTTGGCTTTGGTTGAGTAATTAGAGACTCTTGAGTTATCAATCTCTTTTGTTGATTGATAATTGGAAGTTGCTAATTGACTTGAATTCCACTAACTCTAGTCTTTCTTTGGGAATTGACTAGGACTTGAGGAATCAAATTGATTTATCCACTTAACATACCTTCATAGTTAGAGGTTGATCAAGTGGGAGCAAAAGCCAATTCTCATCACAATTGATAAGGATAACTAGGATAGGACTTCCAGTTCTCATACCTTGCCAAGAGCTTTATTAGTTATTAATTTAATTTCTTGCAATTTACTTTTCTTGTTCAACCTATTTAAAAACCCCAAAAGATACTTTTTCCATAATCAATAATAAAACGCACCTTCCTGTAATTCCTTGAGAAGACGACCCGAGGTTTGAATACTTCGGTTATTTATTTTTATTGGGTTTCCTTAAGTGACAAACAAAACTTTTGCACGAAAGGATTTTCTGTTGGTTTAGAAACTATACTTACAACGCGATTATATTTGTGAATTTCTTTACCGATAGAAATCTGTTCGTCACATCTCAGAAAGGCCATCATAGAAAATTTCCAACATGGTCCATTCTGAGATCATGTCAAAAGGGCGTCTTTTGATCAGCTGTTTGTACCTCTCCCAGGCTTAATAGAGGGATTCTCCCTCTTTCTGTTTGAAAGTCTAGACTTTCACCCTAAGCTTGCTCAGCTTCTGAGGTGGAAAGAACTTGGTCAAAAATCCATTGACCACCTTCTCCTAAGTATCCAAGCTCTCCTTAGGCTGAGAATCCAGCCATAGCGTTGCTCTGTCCCTCACAGCAAAGGGAAACAATATGAGCTTGTAAACCTCTGGGTTGACACCATTAGTCTTGGCAGTGTCACATATTTGCAAGAAATCGGATATGAACTTGTTAGGGTCCTCCTCGAGAGTCCATGAAACAAATAGTTTTGTTGTACTAGAGTAACCAATTGAGGCTTAAACTCAAAGTTGTTGGCACCAATGGTAGGTATGGAGATGCTGTGCCCATAGAAGTCAGATGTGGGTGTAGTATAAGAGCTAAGGACCTTCCTTGCATCTCCTCCATCGTTTGGGTTAGCTGCCGTGGTTGTATCTTTAGCTTCTTGCTCTAGAGATTCTGTGAGGTTCCTTCCGGCTCTTCTAGCTTGAGCTTGTTGCAAACGCCACCTTAAGAATCTCTCAATTTTAGGATCAGGATCAAAAAGGAATTCCTTATCCCTGTTCCTACTCATAAACAAGAAAAAACAAAATAAGAAAAGGAAAAAATAGGAGTCTCTATGTCAGAGTATAGAGGACTCCCTGTGAGAAATTATAATAAAGAAATCAACTGAGATAAAGTAAAGAGAATTCAAAAATAGAGGTGTCTTTAAGCTATGAATTTTCTGAAAATAAAGAAAGAAAAAGATGTTAAAAGTTTTCGAAAAAGAAGAAAGAGAAAGAAAAGTTAAAGAGACATCAAACTTTTAAAATTAGAATAAAATAAAATAAACACTTATCTAACAAGATCTTGAAAATAAAGATAGAAGATTTGATTTTGAAAATTTTTGAAGATTAGAAAGAGAAAGTCAAATAGAGATTTTGAAATTCAAATTTGAAAGAAAGAAAAACTAACAAGATACTAAACTTTTAAAATTTGAATTTAAATAAAGATAAGATAACAAAATTTTGAAAATCAAGGAAAAATGTAAGAAAAGGATAAAAGAAAAAAAAATAAATAAGTAAATTAGTTTAAACAAAAAGATTACCAATAGGACACCAAACTTAAAATTTTTAAGTCAAGATAAGAAAAAGATTAAAAGATTTTCGAATACAATAAAACTTATTAATTTTTTTTTTGAAATTCAAAAAGAAAAGAATCAAACACTAGAGGAACACCAAAAACTTGGTGCGCAAAATTAGAACTCGCACAACTTCACTAGCAAGTACACCGGGTCGTCCAAGTAATACCTCAGGTGAGTGAGGGTCGATCCCACGAGGACTGTTGGATTGAGCAAGCAATAGTTGTCTTGCAGGACTTAGTCAGGTAAATAGAAAAAGAGTTGTTGTTGTTGAATGCGCATTAACAAGAAAATAAAGAAAAGGAATTAAAGATTAATAAAGAGATAATATATGAAAACAGTTAAGGCCTCGAAGATGCTCATCTTTCTGGATTAATGCCTCTTACTCACGATCTTAACAATGAATGATTCATTCCATGGAAAACCATTAGTGATTAAGGCCTAATGTCTTAGCGAGTTAATCTCCCCTGACATTACTAAAATGCCACAGACAAGGTCAATTCTTTCAGATCAGAAGCTAAAGCTCAGAGATCTAGTGTAGCGCCACAAAAACCTTAATTACCCCAAAACTAACCAGATTATATGTCACATATCTAATTAGCCCAGGTAATTACAATTTAGGAGGCGTGCTTTCAAGCTATAGCCCAAGTGAGATAACTCTGTCGAGAATCACAAGTGCTCATGTAGAATAAGGGGTCATACTGTCGTTCCACCCCAGATTCATAGAATTAAGAACTAAAATAACACCTTAGAGTTGAATCAAACATTAATTATAGAAGAGTAATAATATTAATTCATAAAAATAAGCAGAGCTCCTAACCTTAACCAAGAAGTTTAGTTCTCATACTTTACAGAGAAAACGTAAAAGAAGATCTGTCTGGATCTCCATGATCATAAATCTAAGTAATCTCCTCTATAAATAGTAAGTACTAACTCTAAAAGATGTTAATTTAAATCTAAAAAGTAAAGGATAAGATAAAATAAGCTAAGGAGTGCTAAAATCCACTTTGGGCCTACTTTGGTCATGTGCTTCGGTCAAGCCTGGCGTTCAACTTGGGGATATGGGTGTTGAACACTCATTATAGGGGTGAGCTCACTGTCCTCTACTCCCTAGCCGGTGTTGAATGCCCGTTTTGGGCATTCAACTTGGAGGGTCAGTCTTTCTTGGGCACTAAACACCAGATGTGGAAGTTTAACGCCAATTTTGGTAGTGATTTTGGATAACATGTATAGACTATCATATATTGCTGGAAAGCTCTAAAAGTTAACTTTCTAACGCCATTAAGAATGCATCAATTGGACCTCTGTAGCTTAGGATAAGTTTGTTGGAATGCACGGAGGTCAGGAATTGACAGCATCTGCTATCCTTTCTTCATCTCTGCACAAGATTATGCCAAATTCGTCCAAAAAATCACCTAAAATCATAGAAAAAATACAACTTAAAGTAGTATCCAAACGATAATTTTTTCACTAAAACATAGTAAAACTTAGTAAAATATATCTAAAAACACTCTAGAAATGCTATTGAAAAGGGGTATAAAATGCTCACGTGTCATGATTGCATTAAAATATCTCTTTGTTTATCCCTATAGGTCCATGTGCTTGCTTGGAATTTTGGTTGTTTGTTTTGCCAATTCAATAGGGAACTCTAGCATAGATAGAAATAGATAGCATTTAGTATAATTGCATGCATAAATAGATAGCTTCATTGAATAAGTTATTTGCCCTTTGATCCTTCTCCTTGTTTGTGATTAGCATGAGGACATGCTATTGTTTAAGTGTGGAAAAATTGATGAGTCTATATTTGATAGTAAATTTTGGCTTGAATTGAATGGATTTCAGCACATAAACCAGTATTTATTCACTTAAATAGTATACTTTTGTGATTTCTCTCTAAATTGTGTCTAAATTTGAAAACATGTTTTTTTATGCTTAAATTAATCAATTTTATTTTTTTATTCCATTCGATATCGTGATATATTTTCTTGAGTGATTTTAGGTCCTATAGGCAAGAATGACTGGGTAGAAGTGGAAAGAAGCATGCACAATGAGAGATTTCATGAAGAAAACAAAGGAGAAGTACACACTCCAGTGTGCGTATGTACACCTTCCTATGCGTACGCACAAGATGAAAATCAACTAGTGTGCGTATGCATACAACCCTGTGTGTACGCACACAACCCTGTGTGTATGCACAAGTCCTGACGCGTGACTTCATTAAAAAATCACGTGGTTCGCGATTTTGGGGGCCTTTTGGCCCAAATTTGGAAGTTCTTAAGTCGAAATAGAAGTTATATTAAAGGGAAAACATTCCACATGAAGAGAGAGCACATTAGACACCATAGTTTTAGTTTTAGTTAGTTTTCTTGGGTTTTCTCTAAATTTTCTCCTAAGTTTTATTAGGGTTTATAATAGAATTTTCCAATTTAGAATTTTGATCTTGGATATTTGTTTGTTTCATTGTAAGTAACATTTACTTTTCTCTTTAATTACACTACTCTTGTTACATTTTTCTTATAGTTAAAATTACTTTGTTAATATCTCCAATTTTAATTTCTTGAATCTTTTGTTTATGAATTTGGTCTTTATGGTAAATATATGTTTGATTGAGTCTCTATTGTTGATTTTGTGCATATATTGATTATAGTTTTCATTATCTTTTGCAATTTTCTATGTTTTGCTATTATGTCTACCAAGTGTTTGTGAAAATGTCAATTATGAATTTTGAGTAGATTCTTCACTCCTTGACTTGGAAAACAAATAGTTAGAATAGTAGAGTCATAATGTCTGATATTTAATGGTAATTTTTGGGTTGTTATTTGCTCCTGTTTCTACTAACGCTAGCTTTTTACTAAGTTAATTAGTAAGTTGGCTAGGATTTGTGGATTAAGGTCAATTATGCTTGCTTGACTTACTCCTCGATGTTAGGGATTGACGAAGTGAGATTAACTCATTGTAATTGTCATAGTTGTGGTTATGACAAGGATAGAATTCCTTAATTCTCACTCCATTTTCAATAGTTTTAATCTTGTTTTCTTCTTATTGCCATTAATTTCATAACCAAAAGTGTGACACCTAGTTGCTAGTCCGAGGGAAGACAATCCGGAATTTAAAACTCTCGATTTATATTTGTTTTGATTGTGATAATCTTTATTTAAACTTTGATTGTGGGTCGTAATTGTCGATTGGGGCTATACTCGCAACGCAATTCTTATCCTAACCGATGTTCGACTTCTCATCAATTCCTTATAAGCACGAGGCTTAGAAAAGTATTATGAGATTTCTCACCAAAAAAGAAATCCTTGAACTTGAATTGAAAGAAAAAAAAGGAGAAAAAAGAAATAGCAAAGAAACAAATCAAAGAATGATATCTAAGATAAAGATAGAAGGTTGCAAAGCTCTAAGCATCAATGGTTAAAGAATCCAGTTATGTGTCTACGGTGTGATTATTCAAGGATAGGGCTCGGACAATTAGATCGGAGGGGTGCCTTATCACCCGGTAACTTGGACCAATATTCATAGTTTGCTTTGAACTTAAAATGGTACAGATAGTATTTTTATTGTGGTAGACAAGTTTAGTAAAATGGCTCACTTCATTACATGCCATAAATCTAATGATGCAACAAACATTGCTGATGTGTTCTTCAGAGAAGTCAATGTGCTTGTATAGTGTTCCCCAAACAATTATTTTTTATCATAATGTAAATTTTTATAGTTATTTTTAGAAAGTATTGTAGAATAAGTTGGGAACAAAATTATTATACTTTACTACTAGGTGAGTAAAGGAGATGACCCATTCCAAGTGCTTAAGAAGATCAATGATAATGTCTACAAGATTGATCTATTAGGTGAGTATAATGTCTCAAGTACTTTTAATGTTTGTAATCTTTCTCTTTTTGATATGGATACAAATTCGATGGCAAATTTTTTTAGAAAAAAGGGAATGATACATGCTCGAAACGGAGGATAATCTGGACATCCTAAAGAAAGAAGGCAGAATGAAAACTTTACGTTTCCAAAAGGTCCTATCAGTAACTAGAGCACGTGTAAAGAAGTTCAAATTTTTTTTAAGAATTTGACCGCACTTATATATGAAAAAATACATCAATTATTAACCAAGAAAAAAGAGACAAGACTTATTGATGAGTTAAGTTAGGATAATAAAAAGTTCAATAGTGCTTTTCAAATTCAGTGAAAAGTATAAATTTAATATTAATTTTTAAAATTATTTAGTCCATATTTAAACAAATTTAACATTAATTTTGAGTAGTATATGGTTAAAATAAAGATGCTTTGCATAAAAATAAATTTTGAGCCCACCTAAAACCTAATGTGCACGTTTATGTTAATAAATTTGTTGTTCATAAAAAGAGTAGATCTAAAAATAACATTATTAAGAACCAAGTGAGAAAAGTGAAAGTCTTAATTGTTGAAAACAATGGAAAACAAACCTCATGAAAATAATAAAATATCAATGGATTTGATCGTAGACTTTTATTTCTTAAGGTTTGATTTTAAATCACATCCTTTTATTATTATTCCTACAATATAGAAAATATTGAGATATAACTTATACACTCAAACCTAGTTTTATGGATATGTATTACTGTTGATTGAAACGTTGGTTCACGGCAACTGCAATGGCAAAATATAATTATCTTATACATGTGAAAAAATTGTTTTGGGAATTATTATAGGATAATCAACAATATTATTATTTCTTTTCATTTTATTTCAGTAATAAAGCATACTATCTTCATTGAAGAATAAGTGTCTTTTAAATTTTCAGTACTTATTCAAATTGTAAGGTTTCAAAATGTTTTGTTTTACCTAAATTATTCTACTTGTTAAATTTTAAAATTGTAAGTTAATAATAGAGATAAATAACAAAATGATAATATTGACAAAACCTATTTAGTACCGACTTAAAACTTCAA
Organism: Arachis duranensis; assembly: GCF_000817695.3. NCBI lineage: Eukaryota > Viridiplantae > Streptophyta > Magnoliopsida > Fabales > Fabaceae > Arachis > Arachis duranensis. Next base: position 38,761,624 of record NC_029772.3, on the reverse strand, counting down.
AAAATATAATAGTTCACCATGTCAAAAGTATTTTGTCTAGAAAAATATTCTGCCAAAATTAATACTGGCTTCTAATTTTTACTTGAAGTAGGACATACTTATAAGTTAAAAATGAATAAAAATAAATATTTTCTCAGTTTTGGAAGTTAAAAAAATAAAACCTTTACAAAAAAAATAAAGGAATTAAAAGTAGACATACATTAAAGAGTCATTCAAGACTTTTTCCACTAGAAATTAAAGTAAGAAGAAAACGATACACTCGCTAAATTAAATGAGTCAGTGTGTCAAGCACTAATAGCACTCTGAGAAATTAAACAACACTACTACTTATCACAACAATAAAAGCCAGAAAAACATGCAAATAATAATAACCATGCTAATAAATTGATCAAGATTCAAAGGTAGCTATTTAGTTAATTAGGAGCATTGGAAGTCAGAGGGTGGAGTCTTCTCGCAAGCATTAAGGAGCAAGCTAAGTGAAATTGGGATATTAAGGTCAATTCCAAGAATGTTAGCTTTGATCGCTGTGCAAAGGCAAACCGCCACTTCGAGGTCAATGAGTCCATCTAGGACTGAGCAACACGGATGGTCCGGCGGTGAACCCACCACAGCACCGATGGGTCCATTAAGAATCTTGGCACATACTCCAAGCTTCAATGCATCTCTTGGACATCCCTTATTATTGTTAGGGTTTGGGAAAGGGAAAAATGAGTTAGGGTATTTAGGTTGAGTAGGGTGTGAACATGTGTAGCATCCACTTGCTAGTGCAAAGAAGAGCAAGTTGATGGAGACAAAGAGAGCAAGAGAACTTGAAGATCTAGGAAAATCCATCTTTAGCAATAAAAAAAATCCAATGTGCGCTAGTTACTGCTTAGTGAAAAATGAGTGTGAAATGTGAAGTGATTAGTAAGGCGGTTATATAGTGAAGCTGATTAATTAAGTGTGGTTCTCTTTTGGCCCGTGATTAATTAAAGAATGTTTGTCCCCGGTTTGTGTGTCTGAAACAATATTTGATCATGTGAACTGACTGGGATGGCATTGAGTTTAGCTGGCACTTCTTAAAATAATGGAAAGGGTTTTTCACTTTTCAATACTGTTAATTATTAAGTATTCAAAAGACATGCGTGTTTTCCCTCGCTCACTCTCTTATTTCTTTATATGGATAGATTATGATGATCATATTTATATAACCAGCATGGGATTAGTTATTTATGTGATATATTTTTTTTAATAGATCAAGTAGTATCATGCTCAAAATATGAAGAGTGAAATAACAAACTTCATACAAAAGATCAACTACAACTAAATACCTTCCAATACCGTAACTACCACATCAAATGAGCATAAAACAAAATTTTCATTTCTACCCTTAATCAAATACATTTCAATACTACAACTACCATAACTAATAATATCTTAGATAATCTGGTGACACAAATGTATTAGTGTCTTAATCAAAAATAAAATCGAGTCAAATCTGACACCACAGAAAAATCAGCTTTTTGTCATGTTTTATTTCTAAAGCATGTTGAAAACTGAAAAGTACGAAAAAGCGTAGTTATAATTTTTCGTCATTTTTTTTGAGTTATTGGCAAGCTTTTGAAAAAGTCACATCCGATCCACAAGCGTGCTGGTTGTTCTATTACCACGCTTTTGTCGGTTTATTGGTGATGCGTGAGCATCTTTTCTATCTTTTCCTAGTGAATTTGCATCTAATTTGTTGAGTTTAATAAAGAATTAATTATGTTTTAGCCAATATGGATGCTATTTTGAGTCTTTTGCAATTCTATTTATTTTAGGTAACATTCAACTGGATTTGATGGAGTTTCTGTAGCACAAGAACAAAAGGAGATGGCAGCGAGGAGCGACGCGTACGCGTGCCTGACGCGTGCGCGTGATTTGGAGATATCCATGACGACGCGTGCGCATGACTGACGCGTACGCGTGATTTGAAGATTTGCTCAGCGACGCGTATGCGTGACCAACGCATCCGCGTGACTCGCAGAAAAGACCATCGACACGTATGCGTGACTGACGCGTACGCGTGACCTGTGCCACGTGCAGAAAACGCAAAAAATGCTGGAGGTGATTTCTGGGCCCCATTTTAGCACCCAAGTTAGGCGCAGATCCAGTGAAGCCAAGTGGTCCCCACGTTACAAGATGCGGAGTAGTTAGTTAATTCTGATTTAAATTCAAATTTGATTTTAAAATAGGAAAAGATATTCTCTTAATTTTAAATATTAGATTTTAAATTAATTAGGATTAAGTTATAAAAAGGGGAGACTTCTCTTCTATTAGATACATTCTATAGGGAGATTCCATTAGGGAGATTCCATTAGGGAATTCTATACAAATTTATATTCTGCATTCCATGAGCAACTAATCCTCCATTGTTAAGGTTAGGAGCTTTGTCTATTTGTATGGATTTATTCGTTTGATCTTTCTAAATTAATCCATGTTTAGATTTATATTTTAATAATTATTTTCGTTCTTTATTTTATGAACATTGGGTCGAACGGAAGTATGATCCATGTTCTAATTGAGTTCTTGTAAAATTTGGAAAAGCTCTTTACTTGAACAACAGATTGAAAACATATTATACTGAATTTCTAATTGTTTGTATTTAATGGGATAAGTGACATATAATCCCCTTATTTTTGGATAATTAGGATTCTTTTTTGCATATAAACTAGAAATTGATCATCACCCTCTAATTAGAATTAATTGACCAAGGAATTGGCGGTAAATGAATTTTAGAGGAGACTAGGAAGGTCTAAGGAGTTAAGGTCTAGTCGCACATAGTTTGCCATGAATTAAATCTTGCATGATTAAAATAGTTAGTAAGAAAAATCAATCTAGAAAAATAGATATCTCTGAAACCTTAACTGTTTTCTCAATATTTTATTCCCAACTTATTTATATACCTGTCTTTAATATTCCAATTTTACTGTTTAATGCTCTTTAAATACCAAAACACTCTTTTTTGCTTGTCTAACTAATCCTATCAAACGCTATTGTTGCTTAATCCATCAATCCTCTTGGGATCAACCCTTACTCACGTAAGGTATTACTTGGTACGACCCGGCGTACTTGCCGGTGAGTTAGTGGGTTACAAATACCGCACCGAGTTTTTGGCGCCGTTGCCGGGGATTGACTGTGATTAACAACTATTAGTTGTTTGATTGCTTAGATTAGGCGTTTTATTTTTAATTTTATTAAAATCTATTTTTAAAAATTTTTCGAAAAAAAATATATATTTATTTTGATTTTTTTTAATTTTTTTTCCTTTCCTCTTAATTTTTGAAATTAAGTTTGGTGTACCCATAGTAATTTTTTTTCTCTTAAAAAAATTTTCTGTTTTGTCTTCTTTACTTTCCTATTTACCACATGGTGCGTTTAATTCTTTTTGGTGTTTTGTGCTAAGAAAAAATAATGGAGAGAGATCACATGGGTTACTACTCACACTCAAGTAGTGATTCATATTATGGTGGATGGAGGAACTATCCAAATTTTGGTTGGCAAAGTCAAAACCAAAGGAACTTCAATACTCCATATTCTAACTATCAAGATCCACCACCTCCATATTCATATCAAGAACCACCATCTTCATATTTATACCAAGAACCACCACCTCTCTACCCATACCAAGAACCATCCTCTTTTAACATTTATCAAGAACCAGCATTTCCTTCTTATGCATATCAAGATCCACCATATCCTTATTCATCTAAAATACCATCAGATCTTGAGCTTCTCATAAAAGAATGCCTACATGATATAAAGACAAGTGTCAAAAATATAGATAAATATGTGCATACGATGATCAAGAACTAGGAAGAGGAATAAGAAAAGTCCTTCCCAAGAGATACAATGCAAGATCTTATGGAAGAAAGTGAGAAAATCAATCAAAGAAGTTTATACTACAGTGAATTAGAGAACTTTCCACCCTTACATATGGAAGAAGAGGAAGATGCACAACCTCCCATGCCCTTGGTAAGCAATGAAGAAGAGATTGAATTAGAAGAAAGCTACCAAGAGGAAGAGGTTGAAATTGAGAAAGCTTGCAAAGAGGTAGAAGAATTCAAAGAAGAACACAAGAGAGTGGAGCTTGTAAGACCTCTTCCAAAGCTATCACCATCCAATACAACATTCAAGTGGGTAAAATTCCTATCCTTAACCTTTACTTTCCCACTTGAATATTAGAGCTCTTTGTGGAATTAAGAGTAAGAAGAAGATGGTTAGTGGCAAGAGATGTCAAGCAAGGTTCAATATGTTGGCATGCTCCCAATTGAAGTGTAACGATTGGTGTAGAGCTCACTTGAATGGGTCTAGAAGGTTATTTGGATGTCTCTGTGAGAATTCAGATTACTTGCCACCCGGTGGGAACAATGGTGATCCACAAGAAGACGGGTGTAAAAGCAAGGTTTGGGACCCTGGAATTCATTCTCACAATCAACACTCTTGGGGCCTTGTCACTTACTTCAACTTGCTCAAAGGCGTTATGCGCCTAGTTTGGGATCCCGGTAGCCATTGGAATTACAAACATTGGTGGAGATTCTTGGATCAGTACAAGCACAAGCCACCATGACAAGGAGCTCACCACATGTCCAACTTAAGGACTTTAACTAAAAGTGCTTGGTGGGAGACAACCCACCGTGGTATAATCGTTCCTTTCGTAGTAGTAGTTTTCTTGCTTATTTGATTTTTATTGAGTTCTTACTAATTTTCTGATCATGCCCGGATAATTAAAAAAATGAAGAGGAGCATACGACGCGCAAGCATCGCTGATGCGTACGCGTCATATGCATGTGCGTGAAAGATAAATATGAACAGAGAGTTGCGCGAGAGTGGTGCCAGAATGAAGCCTTTCGCACAAACAAGCCCACGCGTACGCGTACCCCACGCGTGTGCGTCATTCGTGATTTTGGCACTCCACGCGTAGTGACGCGTACGCGTGACCTTGAATTTCGACATAAATATGTGTTGGGCAGAGAGTTGTGCTGGCTTAGGGCTGGAAGCGTGCTAGAGACACAAAATTTACTCACGCGTACGCGTCCATGATGCGTGCGCGTCATTTGCAGAAAATGGTCATCCACGCCTGCGCGTGTATGACGCGCACGCGTCATATGAAAATATTGGTTCCAAAGCCACGCGAACAGCGAGTTGTGCGTGCGTGCAGCTGGCTTCGCGTGAATCGCACAAAACCCAGGGCACGCGGACGCGTGCCTGACGCTTATGCGTCATTAAGAAAATTCGGCGACCCACGCGTATGCATACTGCACGCGTACGTGTCGCCTGTGCCGCACAACTCCACTAGTTCGCCGCCCAAGTTTTAATTTTCTTTTTCCCCTCCCCCAATCCTAATTCTCTCTTGTTCTTTTATCCTTTTCTTTTTTCATAATAATTGTCTCTGTCTATTTTTCAGTTCTTCTTTGCTTGAGGACAAGCAAACCTTTAAGTTTGGTGTTGACGCTTCGCTTAAGAGTTTTCTGTTTATTCCTATGGCACCAAAAGGGAGGTGAATCATCTTCACTGAGGAGCACAACCTGAAGAATAAAGCGACCACTAGGATAACTAAGGTGGTTGAGTTCCTTTCATTTTTATTCCTCCCCTCTTTTTCTATATTATGTTCCGGTCTTCTGCTAATTTTGCTTTGTCTGTTGCATGATCCTTTATTAGTTAGAATCCTAGGACTAGTTTAGTTTTCTCCCTATTGCTTTAATTCTGAAAAGATGTCTCATGTATTACTCACTGAGCTTGAATCCAAATCAAAAATACAGAAGTGATATATTGCATGAGAAAGTGAGTCTATATTAAAGAATAGTTTTATTTACTTAAATGTGGTGGTATTTTCTATGATTCTGAATGCATGACATGAACAGTGCATATTTTTTATAGTGAAGTTTATGAATTTTAAAATTGTTGGCTCTTTAAAGAATGATGAAAAAAGAGAAATGTTATTGATAATCTGAAAAATCATAAAATTGATTCTTGAAGTAAGAAAAAGCAGTGAAAAACACAAAGCTTGCGAAAAAAATTTAAAAATAAAAATAAAAAAATAAGAAGAAAAAAAAAGAAAAAGCAAGCAGAAAAAGCCAATAACCCTTTAAACTAAAAGGCAAAGGGTAACAAGGATCCAAGGCTGTGAGCACTAATGGATAGGAGGGCCCAAAGGAATAAAATCCTGGCCTAAGCGGCTAAATCAAGCTATCCCTAACCATGTGCTTGTGGCGTGAAGGTGTCAAGTGAAAAGCTTGAGACTGAGTGGTTAAAGTCGTGATCCAAAGCAAAAAGAGTGTGCTTAAGAACTCTGGGCACCTCTAACTGGGGACTCTAGCAAAGCTGAGTCACAATCTGAAAAGGTTCACCCAGTTATGTGTCTGTGGCATTTATGTATCCGGTGGTAATATTGAAAAATAAAATGCTTAGGATCACGGCCAAGACTCATAAAGTAACTGTGTTCAAGAATCAACATACTGAAATAGGAGAATCAATAACACTATCTGAATTCTGAATTCCTATAGATTCCAATCATTCTGAACTTTAAAGGATAAAGTGAAATACCAAAACTATTCAGGATTGCAGTTGTAAACACCACTATAAGAAGAGAAATGAGCTTAATCGAACTCTCATTCTCATGCAAATTTACATCCTAAGCTTATATTAGTTTTGGTTGCTTGAGGACAAGCAACAGTTTAAGTTTGGTGTTGTGATGTGTGAGCATCTTTTCTATCTTTTCCTAGTGAATTTGCATCTAATTTGTTGAGTTTAATAAAGAATTAATTATTTTTTAGCCAATATGGATGTTACTTTGAGTCTTTTGCAATTCTATTTATTTTAGGTAGCATTCGACTGGATTTGATGGAGTTTCTGCAGCACAAGAACAAAAGGAGATGGCAGCGAGGAGCGACGCGTACACGTGCCTGACGCGTGTGCGTGATTTGGTGATATCCATGGCGACGCGTGCGCGTGACTGACGCGTACGCGTGATTTGAAGATTTTCTCAGCGACGCGTACGCGTGACCGACGCGTCCACGTGACTCCCAGAAAAGACCATCGACACGTACGCGTGACTGACGCGTACGCGTGACCTGCACCACGTACAGAAAACGCAGAACATGCTGGGGGTGATTTCTGGGCCCCATTTTAGCACCCAAGTTAGGCGCGGATCCAGTGAAGCCAAGTGGTCCCCACATTTCAAGACGCGGAGTAGTTAGTTAATTCTGATTTAAATTCAAATTTGATTTTAAAATAGGAAAAGATATTATCTTAATTTTAAATATTAAATTTTAAATTAATTAGGATTAGTTATAAAAAGGGGAGACTTCTCTTCTATTAGGTACATTCTATTGGGAGATTCCATTAGGAGAATTCCATTAAGGGATTCTATACAAATTTATATTCCGCATTCCATGAGCAACTAATCCTCTATTGTTAAGGTTAGGAGCTCTGTCTGTTTGTATGGATTTATTTGTTTGATCTTTCTAAATTAATCCATGTTTAGATTTATATTTCAATAATTATTTTCGTTCTTTATTTTATGAACATTGGGTGGAACGGAAGTATGACCCATGTTCTAATTGAGTTCTTGTAAAACTTGAAAAAGCTCTTTACTTGAACAACAACTTAAAAACATATTATACTGAATTTCTAATTGTTTGTATTTAACGGGATACGTGACATATAATCCTCTTATTTTTGGATAATTAGGATTCTTTTGGCATATAAACTAGAACTTGATCATCACCCTCTAATTGGAATTAATTGACCAAGGAATTGGCAGTTAATAAATTTTAGAGGAGACTAGGAAGGTATAAGGAATTAGGGTATAGTCACACATAGTTTACCATGAATTAAATCTTGCATGATTAAAATATTTAGTAAGAAAAATCAATCCGGAAAAATAGATATCTCTGAAACCTTAACTGTTTTCTCAATATTTTATTCCCAACTTATTTATCTGCCTGTCTTTAATATTCCAATTTTACTGTTTAATTCTCTTTAAATACCAAAACACTCTTTTCCTGCTTCTCTAACTGATCCTATCAAATGCTATTGTTGCTTAATCCATCAATCCTCGTGGGATCGACCCTTACTCACGTAAGGTATTACTTGGTGCGACCCGGTGCACTTGCCGGTGAGTTAGTAGGTTACAAATACCGCACCAATTGGCACGCTTTATTTTTTGTCACACTTTCATCTATTGGCACGCTTAAAAAAGTTATCATATATATAACTGGTGCACGAAATTGCAATCACACTTTTGCAATTCCGCACAACTAACCAGCAAGTGCACTGGGTCGTCCAAGTAATACCTTACGTGAGTAAGGGTCGATCCCACGGAGATTGTCGGCTTGAAGCAAGCTATGGTTATCTTGTAAATCTTAGTCAGGATATCAATAATTATCAGGGTTGATTGTGAAAAGTAAAAGAACATGAAATAAGTACTTGTTTTGCAGTAATGGGTTACAGGTTGAGGTTTTGGAGATGCTCCATCTTCTGAATCTCTGCTTTCCTACTGTCTTCTTCTTCAAGCACGCAAGGCTCCTTCCATGGCAAGCTGTATGCAAGGGTTTCACCGTTGTCAGTGGCTACCTCCCATCCTCTCAGTGGAAATGTTCAACGCACCCTGTC
>NC_029772.3:38739309-38752897 GCF_000817695.3 Arachis duranensis | reverse complement strand
AGACTTTTTCTGGAGTTAAACGCCAGCTTTCATGCCAGTTTGGGCGTTTAACTCCAATTTTTATGCCAGTTCCAGCGTTAAGGAATTCTGAGGCTGATTTGCAACGCCGGTTTGGGCCATCAAATCGCGGGCAAAGTATGGACTATTATACATTGCTGGAAAGCCCAGGATGTCTACTTTCCAACGCCGTTGAGAGCGCGCGAATTGGGCTTCTGTAGCTCCAGAAAATCCACTTCGAGTGCAGGGAGGTCAGAATCCAACAGCATCTGCAGTCCTTTTCAGTCTCTGAATCAGATTTTTGCTCTCAATCTCTGAATCAGATTTTTGCTCAGGACCCTCAATTTCAACCAGAAAATACCTGAAATCACAGAAAAACACACAAACTCATAGTAAAGTCTAGAAAAGTGAATTTTAACTAAAAACTAATAAAAATATACTAAAAACTAACTAGATCATACTAAAAACATACTAAAAACAATGCCAAAAAGCGTATAAATTATCCGCTCATCAATAACCTTATAGCCACGATTTTAAAGTGTGTCGTGTAAGACCCAAAACTTTTGAAAAATCTTATTATGAGCTGATTTTAAATTTTATGTATTTATTAGAGATTTTATTTTCAAAAATTTTTCATTGAAAATAATTAAATCACTTTTGATAATTAAAAATAGAAATTTTATTTAATTTCATAATTATTAAATAACTTTTTATATTTAAATTGTAAAGCTTAATAGTTGCAAAATAATAAGAATTTTATATGATTTAGTTTAAATAATTGAGATTTTAGAATTTAATACTGTGATTTTTGTAAGTAAAAAAAATTAATTATATTATCCCTAATTTTAAATTTAAACACTTAATTAGAAGCCAAATAGTAAATTGATAATCAAATAATATTTTCAAAGTAATTTTGACGGATTAAATTAGATTTCAAAATTATTACTATACAACCTAATTTGATTTACAATTTACAGACTCTAATTTGCCCAAAAACTCATAATTTCACATTTTGCCCCAAATTATATTCTAACCCTACAAATAAAACACAAAATCCTAACTCTTCTTTCAAAAAAAAGGAAAGAAACAAAAGAAAGAAAGGGAAGAACATAGAGGGTGACAAGGAAACAGGTAAGAAAGAAAGAAAGAAAAAAGGGGAAAGGAGATAGCAAAGGAAGAGAGATGGAGATCGAGCGAGCGAGGGAACAGAGGAGAGTCGAGAAGAAGAGGAGGAGACGCCATGTTCTGCTCTATCGACGTCTTCGCGGAGGACCTTGCTGGTGTCGTCTTCATCGCGAGCGTGTCACTGCCAGCTGCGCTGCCCACACCGAGCCACCACACTAGCCAAGCCTCGCCGCTATCCATCTCGCGTTGCCTCCGTACCGCCAAGTCACTGCAATCGAGGGTCCGCGCCAACACTGGCACCGCCGAGTTGCTTCGTCGCCAAACCTCCACGGTCGCTGCCGTTGAGTCGCCAAGAAGAGGGAGATTGGGAAGAGAGAGGGAGTTTGCATCCATTGCCTCCGTTGGAGGACAGAACCATCGTGGAGGAGGGTTGAGCCCGTCACTACCGTGCCTCCATCGCCGCAGATCCGTCACCATCTCCACCACCTTCACTGCCGTTGATGTTGTCCTCTGCCGTAGTGAGCTTCTTCTCCTTCCGTTCAAGGAGTTGTGCTCTATCACCGTTTTGTCGTCGTTGAACCGTTCTGCCGCTACTTGGTTCAGTTTCTTAAATAGTTGTGGTAAGCTTTTTGTTACAAAAAGTTCTTTTGTCACTGTAATATTATCTTAGTTGAGGTTTTAGCGGCATTAATTGCTATAGTTTTGAGTTCCAGTTATTATATGTTGCGATTAGAGTTGCTGTGGTTGTTGCGGAAGTAGTTTGGAATTGAGGTTGCAGCTGCTAAGGTTACAAGCTGAGAGGAAAGGGTTTTGATGCGATGTATAGCTTTGTGGTTTCTGTAATTATGTTTGTCTTGTGGATGTGGTTATTTGTTAGACTGAATTACTGCTTGCTTGAGTGGTATGCAGTTGTTGATGAGAAATTGGTTTGTAAAGTTATTTAGTTGAATATTATGAAAAGTAATTTTTCTTGGTTTTTGAGTTAATTTAATAATGTAGAAGATTTGACTTTGGAAATGATTTGAGATATGAAAATAAATTGATTTTGGAAGCAGTTTGATTTTGAATTAGTTTGATTTTATAAGTAATTAAATATTGGAGGTGATTTGATTTTGAAAAAAGATTTATTAGTGGAATTGATTGGATTTGAAAATAATTTGATATTAGAAATGGTTGGATTTTGGAAAATGATTGAGATTTGGAAATGATTGAGAGGCGGTTGAGGAATGTTTAGATAGGACCCGAAAAAGGTGGCAGAGTCTGAATTTTAGAGGAGATGTTGTAGGAAATTTTTATAAAAATTAGAAAGCTTTGCCTGAAGTAATTATTTAAAAAGATTTTATTTTAAGGATTATAGTATGTTTTATGTTTGCTTTATTTAGAAAAGAATGATTGAATTTGGATTGTTGCTCAACGGAATGGGAGGATCGCTGATGATGATTGAATTTTGAAAGAAGGATGATGAGGATTCATTTTAATATATGATTTTTGGAATGAATTTGGAAATGAGATATGAATTGATGATGAAAAGGAATTAAAAGTAACTAAGACTTGCAAAATTGAGATAAATTATTGACCCTCTATATGTACGATGTGACCGGACACTTTAACTCCCCGGATTCTCCCATGGGCATGCATATATATATGAATTTGAGATTGGGGCTTTGTCTCTTCCCATGGATGAGATTGAAATTTTTTCCATGGATATTATTGAGCTTGGGGATGCGCGTACAAAAGGACTACCCAATGGTTAGTTACTAGGACATGTCGGGTTGGTTGTATAACCGACAGATGAGCTCATTAGCCATAGGGTAGACATGCATCATATGCATTTGCATGATTTTTTTGAGTTTGAATTTGTTTTGGTTTGCCTAATTGTTTAACTGTTATTAACTGCTATTTGAGCTATTTGCTGTAACTGCAATCTATACCTGTGTTTTTCTTGTCAGTTTTGTTTGTATTTGTTATGGTGTGGTACTTTTGTTGATTGAGTATCGATGTTGAATTGATGATAGTGTTGATTGATTTCATGGTTGGTTTCTGATTAAGATTTAGTGGAGTATGAAATATCAAGCTGGTTCAGCATAGACTTAATGAACCTATACTTGGAATAGGTTGGTCATTCATACTGATAGGAAACTTTTAAGATTCTTTTATAAAGAAAGTGAGTTTGGATTTTTTGGATAATTAACTGGTTTCTTTTAAAGAGGTTTTGGACTTTTGGGTGGTTAAACTGTTGGTTTTTAAAAGATTCATAAGACAATGATAATCACTGAGCTTGAAAAGTAGTTTTCTTATTAAATATCTTCTGATGACAATTCTAAAACTCCGTGATTTGACCGTGTGGTTAGGTTCTCACCTCCCTACAACTTTCTCTTTTCAGGAGATAGATGAAGAGGCTTACGAAGGGTTCTATTGCGTTTCGCTTATTCGATGTTGTTGTTTTAGTTTTTATTTATTAATCCCTCACCATCAATATTATCTTTGTAAGAGGGATAGGAATTATTTGTGTTGTATGTATATTATGTTCATAAGTTACTTATGTAAGAAATTTTGTATATATGTGTATGCTTGTTTGTTTTAAGGATATGGAATTTTTCCAACTTCTCAAAGAATACAGCAATACGGTTTCGAATCAAAAGCTCTTATTTTATTATTAAGTATATGAAGTCGTCGTAATACTTCTTACTATCAGAGTGGTGCAACCGGAAGCGTAACATTCTGATAGTGAAGATGTTACATGCCGAAAAATAGACATATAGCCACACTTTAAAAACGTGCTCATTTGGGTTTGGTTTTTGCTACGCTTCAAAAGTGTGCCAATAAAAAAAAGATATGACTAGGCTTAATAAGCATGACTGTTGATGACTACAAGAAGTTATGACTACACCTAAATAGCGTGTCAATAGCTGAAAATATGACTATGCTTTTGAAGTATGCCAATTTTCATGTTATGGTTATATTTATTAAGCGTGGTTGTTGAGTATTAGTGTACAGTATGGTTACGCTTTTTAAACGTGGCTATAAATTAGTTCAAAAAAATTGTTGAATTTTTTGAAATTTTAATATAGTATTGGAGTGTCAATATTTCTCATTGGAATTTTTAAGCAATTTTTGTGGGCAGCAATTTTTAATATTTTTATTCATTATTTAATTAGTATAAATATTAAATTATTTTTTACAAATAAATTTTATTAATTTGTTCATTAGTTTTGTTCATTATTTTTAAAAAGATATGAATTTAAATTGTATTAATTTATGTATGTAAAATTTTGATAAATATAAGTGTAAATTATATATTTTTTGTATGTAAAATTTTTGTAAATATGAGGGTAAATTATTACTGATTAAATACTGATAATACTTTTAGGTTGCCATTATTATTATTATTATTATTATTATTATTATTATATGAGTTCGTGGAAATTAACATAGTTAAGCTATCCCGTGAACTTCAATAGCCATTTATCACGATGATGCGCGAAAAAAACAGTTTGTGCATGATGATCTATCTGATTCCCAATATCTAGAGAAAATTTTGTTCTCCTTTTATTTTGAGTTCGATACTTTGTTTAATTTTTTAAGGAAAAAAAAATCTATATATAGTGATGCGTATTGAAAAGTTTGGTTATAATGAAAAAATTTGTTATTCTTCTACCAAAAATTTAATCAGTTTGATATAAAAGTTTGATTATTTTATAGTTGGATATTTTATTAAAAAAATATGTAATATATATGATGGCTGATTTCAATTGTTTATTAGAAAATCATTATTATTTTCATTTATTAAAAAAATAAATATTAGATTTATGATTTAAAACTTAATGGTCTAAGTGTTGACTCCCGGTCATTCTCAATTGACTTAATTGACCACCACAACTCCACATTTTGGAACGTATGATACAGTAGTGTTTTTGACCATTTATTAGAGAAAATGTCATTTCCCTCTTCTGAGAGATGTTAGAATGACATTTCTCTCTTCTCTATTTATAAAATATACATTTCTCTCCTTTATAACCTTTAAAAAAATTTCTCTTTAATCCATTTTAAATTTTGTGTTAACTAATGTTAACTTTATTCATTTTTTTTTGAAAAATAAAATTATTTTTATAAAAATATCCTTTAGTAAAAAATTTTTTTTTTGTCATTAAATTTTATTATTAAATTGTGATTTTACCAAAATTTTTGTTAATAATTATTTTTATATTTTACTATTATTTTAACATTAAATAAAAAATCTTACCATTGCTAATATGTATAACAATTAATATTGATAAATAATTTGTTTCATAAAACTATTGAAATTTGTTAACAACTTTATCAAAATTTAAAAACAAGTCGAGATGAATAAATCCCAAATTTAAAAAATCAACATCTCATTCATTCACATCTCTACAAAGTAAGTTTCTTAATCTAAATAAAGAGCATTGTGCATAATAGAATATGTTTTTATATTGGTGTATTGTCCCTTGTACAAGCTGCAATCTCCAATACCCAACTCTTGAAACTTTTAAATACTCATTGAATCGTCAAATTTGAAGAATGCTTTCTAAGAATTTTATCTTTCCTAATATCCTGCAACATCAAATAAATAGTGCATTTTAATTTTTTGCTTTTACAAAAGCTATTAATAAACATATATTTGTTGTAAAGTTAGCTAAATCTAACCCTTTTTATTTGTTTGGCTTGTAGTTGTGACTTTGCTTTGGCCTGTGCTGAAGCATGTTGTTGAGTTTGTTTTATCATTGAAGTTTGTGATTCACTTGCTGAAATTTCCTGTAATTTAAAAAGGTAAAAAAATACATTTGTATATATAAAGTGTGTGTTAAATTGTATTTATTTAAAAATAGAATAGTAGAATACCTGTCTTGCTTTCTTGGCTCTTACTGGAGCCCTTTGACAGCCTTTTCTATTGTGTCCTAAATCTTTACAATTAGAGCATCTAACTGTTGAAATTCTCCTTGCATTTGATGGTGCATCTTCATCTTTTTCCCTTATCCTACTTTTTCTTGGTCTCCCCGGAAGTCTACGCAATGGTGGTGGAAGCACATTTGTATCATCCAAAGTATCCAGATCTGGTAAGGGACTGTGTAGTCCATAATAAGTTATGATGTACTTATCTTTGTGGTAATATGCATCACAATAATTCTCCACTTTTTCCCGTATGTAAATAATTGCCGCTGCACTATGTTTGCATGGCAACCCATTTATTTGCCATGCTTTGCATTCACATGTATGCAATACTAAATTCACAGGGAATCTTGTAAAACCATCATATACTTCATATCGATGTCCACCAGCAGGTTTTACTTTGCAATATCTTGCATCTTCAGTAGTTTTATTTATTTCAGTTGCAATTCTTGGTCCAACATTATATGACCAAGATGCAGTAGAAGAAAACTGTGTGTAGAATCTCATCATGATTTTGACTCTTAGCCCATCCACTAATTTCAACACAGTCATGCTTCTTAAGTTGTCTATCCAAGCATTAAACGATTCACACACATTATTAGTAATATGTGGACTTTTATGATTTGTGTAAAATGCATGTGTAGACCAAGTGTGTAATGGGATATCCATCAAATATTGGTAGGCATTATTATCAAATGTTTTCATCTTTTCCATTGCCTTTTTAAAAAGAAATTCATTTGGAGCTTTGACAGCCATCCAAAAAAGATCTTGTAAGATCAATAATGGATATTTTGCTTTGAAATTATTCAACAAATGCTTACTACAATGTCTATGCCATGAATTTGGAAAGTACTCAGAAACTGCACGTGTCAATCCCTGACATTAAATAGAAACAAATTAAAATAAATTATTAATAATGAATAATATGTCAAAATAATACAAATTAAAATATATTACCTTTTGTCTGTCACTCATTATTGTGTAACGATCATCTTCTAGTGCATCATGTAAGCAGTTTAAGAAAAAGCTCCATGAGTCTCTACACTCTGCCCCCACTATAGCAAATGCTATGGAAAATAATCCATTATTTGCATGAAGAGAAACTGCACATAGCAATACTCCTCCATATGGACCTTTCAAATGACAACCATCTAAACCAAAAAATGGTCTACAACCATTTAAAAATCCTGATATACAAGGAGCTAGACACACAAAAATCCTTTTGAAAGTACGATTTTCCTCTTCTAATGTCATTTGATCATAGTACTCCAATCTTACTATGCTCCCCCTGTTTTTTTCTAGTAACAGATTAGCAAACTTAACTATTTTCTTATAACTTAAAGCATGAGAACCTTCAACTTCTTCCCTTCCTTTTCTTCTGGCCTATATAATTGCTTAGGATGGGTTTCAACTCCAAACTTGGTAATCAATTCATTAGACATGAGTTCATAGCTCATATTTGGATCAGCATTTAAAGATTGTTTTAACTTTTTTGCTATCCATGTAGAATTAGCATTTCTCTTCTCAGATTTTCTAATACAAGTATGCCTTGGCTCATAACTCTTGATCATAAAAGCAATACCATCTGGAGAAGGAGAAGCATGAATGCTCCAAGGACAACCTTCAGAAGCACAAATGGCAGTCACTCTTGCTTTCTCATTTTTCACTCTTATTATATCAAAATTCTCTTGAATTATGTAATCTCTCAATACACTCCTAAACTCATGTACGTCAACAAATATCATAAACTTTTCTAGACTAATTTTTTCATTATCTTCAATATCAAATCTTTTCATTATCTCACCTTCATTCTCTATGTTAACTTCTACTTCACTTTCTTCCTCTGAAGTGTAGTCATCCTCATTCCACTCCTCATCATCCAAATAACTCTCTATGCATTGATCCTTATTAACATCATATTCTTCATCACTATCGGTAAATAATTGTTCAATAGGGGGTTCAGTTCCATCGTACTCATTAACACTAGATATAGCTTCAATATTGGTAGACATTTTCCTAATATGAAAAAAAAATTGGCGTAATTAATAATGAATAACTATAACAGAAACGACGAAGAAAAGGATTTAGGGATAGCAAAAATGAAGGGTTTTGGAATATATCCAGAATTGCCAATGATATGAATTTTTTTTGTAAATTAATTGAGTTTGAGAAAAGGATGTCAAACCTTATTACTTGAATTGATAATAACGGCGATGATTACACAAAGCTATACAGCAATGGCAGCACCTAGGTAGCGATGGCAGAGACAACCAAAGGAAATTGAAGAGATTGAAACAGAAATAGCGCTGGAACGCGACTGTGAGTGAATTGGAATCCTAGCTCAGAAATTGAGTTTAGTTAGTAAATAAATATAAAGGGATAGTATGGTAAATTAGAATATTAATTTTATTGAATAAAATATTTAATTTTTTTAAATGAAATATTCTGTTAATATTTTTAACTAAATGGATTAAACTGTACATTTTACAAATAGAGAGGAGGGGAGTGTCATTTTAGTATCTCTCGGGAGAGGGGAGTGTCATTTTCCCTTTTTTTTTGTATATGTGATGCCAATAAATAAATAAATAACTTAATCTATCATTCTTATATTTTGATATAATTTTTATTTTAAAATTATTTAAAACTTTAAAACTATTATACTTTTTAATGTGCAAATAATACATGTTCACACAAAGGATGCATAAAAAAACCTACTAAGATATATATAATCAATCAATTCGGCTCGTAATTTCTGTTTGTCTCATTCTCACGGATCTTTCAGTTTTGCCATTTCTATTGTATATTTTATTTCAAGGTTATCAGTTTTTGGATCTGTATTTGAATGGGAAACAGAAAAGAAATGGGACACCTGCAAACCAATGGGCCGAACAATTACATAAAATAATGGATGAAATATTTTTTCTAAGTTGGAAAGGAAGTTTTGAAAGTAATTAATTCAGAGATAATACTAAGGTAAAGAGTGAAGTATTGGTGAAGAGTAAAGATCGTTTTGTTTAGGATAGAAAAAAAATTCTAATAGAGGTAGTTAAGAATAACCACAAAAATAATTAAAAAATTATTGCTAATGTGACGCAAAATATAATTTGTGACATAATTTGTCGTTTGTTAGAAAATTTTTTTAGCGATAAAATTGATAGTAAAAAATCTATTATATCTATTATATATTACTAATTTTATAACTAAAATGTACCACAAGTCATTCTTTTATTGCAGTTAAGATCCAATTTTTTCTACTAAAATTAAAGAGTTTTATCCTCTTCTCTCTTTTTTTTATCTTTCTCATTCCTTTACCATACCTACTCTATTATCTCACTACAAGAATTTGACAAATTAGCGACAAATTTTAGCAAGAGATTCACGAGTAAGTTTGTTTCTCGCAAATTGACTTTCGTAGCTAAAAAAGAGCAGAAAATTTTTTTTCGCTAATTTGTTACAAATTAATTAGCAAGTGACAATGTTCTACCAAATTAGTCACTTAGAGGTTCAATCGAATAAAAGTAAAGTAGCAAGAGATATTATAGTTACTATTCCGTCGCAAATGTTTGATATACAATTAGCGAGAAACAACTCACACACTAGTTCGTCGCTAAATAAATTTTGTGCGAAAAGGCTAATTAATGAAGAATAATGTTACTAGCTAATCCATCACAAGGACTTGAAATGCATTTTGTGATGGACAATTTCCTAGGTAATTTGTCACCAAAGTTTTATTTTTAGCGAGCAACTAGTTTCTCGCTAATTTGTCGCATAATATTGTAAAATTCAAAATTAAGGTAACGATAGAAAACAGTCGTCACTAACTCATCGCGACGGATAAACCATTCAGTTAGGGAAGTGTTCCTTGCTAATTAGTCGCTAAAGTGGAAATACGGATTTGAGCGCTTAGGACTTAAGTAGCGAGGAATTTGCGACTGTTTAACAACTGACACACTTCGTTTGCTAATTTCAAGTCGCTGATTAGCGGGCGAAATACATTTGTCACTAAATTATCGCAAGTTTAATTTAGTGAGCGACTTGGCAATCGCAATCTTGTCGCAAAGCAAAAGCTATATCCTACTTATTTTATAGCAAATTACTCGCTAATCTAGTTGGAAATCCGTTGTAGAATTATAACAAATCTAAAGCTAACCGAGAAAATGTTAGAAGTAACTGGTCGCAATTGAGTCACTAATCAAAAGCTTATTTAGTCAGGAATTAGCAACTGCTTAACAACTGATAGACTTTCCTAACTCTTTTCATGTTGCTACTAAATTGTGAGGAAAACGTTAGTCCTTATTCTGTCCTTATTTCATATTGCTACTAATCGCTAACCTCTATATAAAAATTCATGAAAAGTTTGAAGCAAATTTTCCAAACACGATAATATAATTTGTCACAATTTTGTCACTAATTTAAAGCTATTTTAAACGAGAGAATAACTAAAGTCCCAAAGTCGTGTGTATTTGACTTTTAAATCAAACTCGTAAATATGCAAGCTTGATAAAAGAAAACCGTCGGTTTAGAATTTTCAGAAAAATAATCTCGTCGAAGTATAGATCCAAACCGACAATCAACCTTTAATCAAAGTTTAATTTGTTTGTCACGAGTGCAAACTAATAAAAATCGAGAGTATTTAAACCTCGAGTCGTCTCTCAAGGAATTGCAGGAAAGTATGCATATTATTGGTTATGTGGTATTTTTGGAGTTTTTTAGATTGATGAGCAAGAAAGTAAAGCTAACAACTAAGAAAGGTCTTAACAAGGATTGAGAATTGAAATTCCTATCCTTATTATCATCCTCAATTGTGATGGTAAGTGTAATTTCCTCTCACTTAGTTATCCTCTAACAATTGAAGGAAAGTCAAGTGAGCAAAATTGACTCTAGTCCACAAGTCCTAATCAAATCCTAATGAAAGATTAGCTTTAGTAGAATTCAAGCCAACTAGCAACCTTCAATTATCAATCAACAAGAGATTTTGACAATTTAAGAGTCTCTAAGTTACCAACCCAAGGCAAGGGTATAAAAATCTACTCTAAAACCGAAGGAGACATTTCATAAACACTTAACATGCATAAAAGTGAAATATAGTAAATTGCAAGAATAATAAAAGCGACAACTACCAAAACAAGAAGATAACAATAAACAATCAAATAAATAACATTAAACATGAAATACCTCAAATTGCATTAATAGAAAATCAAAATCAACAAGAGTTCATAAACATGAAAGTAACAAAATAAAGGAAATAGCAAGTAACACCAAGAGAACAAAGATGTAATAACAAGAAATTGCAAAGAAAACTAAATCAAAACAATTAAAAACCTAAATCTAATAAAGATTTCACTAATCTACCCTAAATTCCTCTCTATAAAAATGACCTAAAACATCTTCTAAACTAAACCTAATTGCTCTTCCGCTTGTCCTCTCTTGAATTTGGCCTCAAATATTTTAGAAATGAGTTGGATTTGGGCTTGAAGAGGTCCAGAAATCACCAGCCATATTTTCTTTAAGTGGGTCACGTGCTTCGTGTCACGTGTACGCAGAAGGCATGCGTATGCGCAACTGGGCCGAATTCCAAAACTTCATTTCTTCATGAATTCTCCAATTTTACATGTTTTTTCTTCATTTTTTCAATCCAATCTTTGCCTTCTATGCCTGAAACCACTAAACAAATACATCAAGGCATCAAATGGAACTAAAGTTATTTAAATTGGCAAATTAAGGGTTTAAAAAACATGTTTTCAATCTTAAGCACAAATTAGGAGAAATTCACAAAGCTATGCTATTCCATTGAATAAATGTAGGAAAAGTTGATAAAATCTACCAAATTCGATACAAGATAAACCATAAAATTGTGGTTTATTAAAGGACTCGACTTAATATCCGACCGAACCCTAAAAAAAAAGTAACACACACTACAAAAAAATCACCCATTCAACAACACTTTTTTAAGCTAAATTTAAAATGCATAGCCTATTCATAAAATGGGCTATGTTTTTCATTGTGTTACCCTTTTATAAGAGAATAGGAAACACAATTATGGCATCATTTGAAAATTGTCTCCTTAGATATTAAAAAGATTACTTATAAGGCGTATCCTTATCTTAATATTTATGGATACACTTTTCTAACCAAAAGAATGCTTTTGAAGAGTAACCTAGGCTGCATTTATTTATAGGCATGAGATATTAAGACAAGGACATTGAGACACAAAGTCATGTTTGACAGATGAGACATAGACAGAGACATCGTGTCTAAAGACACTGAATTAGTGTATTTTGTGTCCATCCTCACAGGAAGAATGTAGAGACACTAATAAGAGACACAACTTATTTTTTATTTTTTCTCTTATTCTTTTTATTAAGTTTTTCTGATTATATTATTTTATTGTTCTATTTTTCTTTCTAGATTTTTTGAATGAAAAAATAGAATAAATTAGACTTTCATAATTTCTTTTAATTTTTCACCAAATAAGATACAAGAACATTAATTTTTGTGTCTCTATCTTTTGTGTCTTATTTTCTTTGTCTTGTCTTGTCTAGTTCTCATAACGAAACACAGCCCTAGAGTCAGTTTGGATTGACTTATGAAAAAAATACATATTTTTCATATTTTTTAAAAAGATTTTTTTAATAGACAAAAAGCTATTCCACATTTGGATAAGTTTTTCAAAAAAAATTTTAAAATATTAAAAACGCCTTTTGTTTATTTTTAAAAGCAAGGTATTGTTTTTTTTCCAAAAATTAGGAGTGAGACTCGAATACGCGACCTCTAGGTGAGTATGGAAAGACTATGCCATTAGAGCTATAGCTCGTTGGCAAAGCAAGATATTGTTAGTTTTTTTAAAAAAATTATTTTTTCAATAAGACTACTTTTTTTTAATAAGTATATCTAAATAGATTTAAAATTAAATAAAAATATTTTATTAAAAAAACGTTTTTAATTAAAAAAATCCAAATTACCACATATTCATTCTGTTTTCGTACACTTCAAAGTATTTCTAATTAAAGCGCACTATAACACTTAATTTTTTTCCTTTTCAAAAACCCTCGCCCTTCTCATTTGTTCAGATATTAGAGTTCACCTTCTTCTTTGTCGCTTTCACCCTTCTTCTTCACCTTCACTCACCACCACTCACCGTCGCCATTTTCCTTCGTCTTCACCTTCGCTCACGACTCACCATCTCTGCTTCTCATCTTCACCTTTGCTCACCACTCACCGTGCTCACCATCATCATCTCGTGCGATCAGTGTCACCGCTTACCATCGTTGTCTGTGTGCTCAACGTCGCTACTCACCATTGTCATCTGTGCGCTCACCAGGTAATCGTTGTCCGTGAAATGTGAGAGTTTTAGGGTTTTAATTTTAAGGTTTTTAATTTTGGGGTTTTAGCTTCTTGATGTGTATTGGCTTCTAAAATGGCCTTTTCTAATTTAAGGAAGCCATTGTCTATTTTTAATTTAGTTTAATTATTTTCCTTGATCATTGCAAGGATGAAGAATTAACTTCAAAAATGGCGGCTTGACGCGGCTGATTGTGCTAATTTTAGGTCAGGA